>NW_007360332.1:35580-44636 GCF_000271585.1 Trametes versicolor FP-101664 SS1 | reverse complement strand
AATCTCGACAAAACGCGCACACACCGTGCCCCGCCTCCTTCAGCGCCCGCGAGCGATGCTAAACAGGTGCGAGAGGCATACCCCAGCCCTCCCACACACGTTGCACGTCGCCCCAACATCGCGTACGGCCGCTCCCCAGGCGCCGCCCCCCAGCGAAAGACCGCGCCCTCGCGCCCCGCCACCGCACCCAGACGCCCCCAAAACTCACCCGCGGCTCCCATGCACCCCGCCGCACCCCCGCGCGCAGTATGGACGCGATCGGGGGAGAAAAAATCTCGGCGGTTTCGGCGCATTTCATGGGCGCGTGGCGCGCGGCGCGAGAAAATCGCGCGTGCCCGCCCGCGCAGACGTCCGCCCGCGGCGGGCTTCGGCACACACGTCCCTCGGGACGACGTGCACCGCGCGCCGTCGCGTGCGGACGCGTCCGGGCAGTTTGATTTGCGCGGGAGCGGGGAGGGGGTACGATTTGGGGGACGCCGCGGCGGACCCGGGGAGCGAGGGCGCGCCGTGCACGAGGTGCGGGCGGCCCCGTGGGGTGCGGAACAGACGCGTTAGGCACGCGGCGCGCTCGGCGTCGTGCGGCGCGCACCCGCCTCGTCTCCACGCCTGGCGCGCCCACACAACGCCGCCGCGCCCTCGTTGGTCGCGGCGGGCGGCTCCCCGTGGCTCATGCGCCCGACGCCCGCCTTTGTGGCCCGGCAGGACGTCGCGGGGCACACGTACTTACTTTTGCCCGCTCGCGACGCCGACGCCGCGCCGCGCCGTCTGACCTATGTACCTAGTATCTACGCATCAATCCATGCCGCTTCCCCCTCGGCGACGACCTCGGCGGGACTCCCACGCGCTGGCGGTGACAACGGAGGTCAGCCGTTGTGTGCACGGTCTCAGGCTGTACTGCCGCACTCACCCTTGTGCTCGCGCGGAACACGCGACGCGGGCTGGCGGCTGTCGAGGGCGCACCGGGATTCTGAGGGCGCACCGGGAGTCTGAGGGCGCGAACACCGTCGGGAACGCGGCCTGTCGGTAGCGGAAGATCTGCAGAGGTGAGTGTCACGTTGTCGCCTGGCTCGGAGCGACGGACCACTCACCGGGCTGTGTCAGACGGCCTCGGGAGCGCGATTCGGCGCGCGGTCGACTGCAAACGACGTCGAGGCGGGATTTCCGACTCCAGAACGAGGGTGACGCTCGAGTCCCGCGATCCTGTAAAGAGTTAGCGATGCAATGTACGCGGCAGTCCATGAGGAGGACCAGCTACGCCCGACTCGCGCCCGGGACCTACGCCGACTAGATACATATGTACAACGCCCCATCCCATGCCTCGCGCAACTACAGCACCGCTTCCATCCCGCCGTGCCGTGGGCCCGCCGGTGACGATCTACACAGTGCGCCCCTCTCCCACGGCGCCGCCGGGAACATGCCTCTCCGCGACGTCCGCGCTGTGTACGGGCGGTCAGTATTTCGTACCGCATCTGCGTTCTGGAGAGACACACTCACCTCCCGGGAGGTCCAGCTCGCGAACGAACACAGTCACAGTCGGCGGATCTCGTCGCAGTGAGTAGTCTGATTCTACTGCCATCCAAACGCGAGTGAGGCACTCACCATCGAGTTCCCCAGCGTCCTGACCATCCCCGAGGGTCCCCATTGCGCGGGCCGAGGCGCTGGCGATGCGAGAACGTGCGGGCACCACGGTACCATGCGTACACGCCGTCGTGAGGGGTGCACTGCAGGACCGGATCAGTGAGTACTTCGTCGTCGATAGCCGAGGACGACTCACTGATGATGCCGTCTCTCCGGGTCAGTTGGACGCCTTCGTGCGGAGCGGACAGGACGGTACTTGCGGCGCACACCCGCGCGTTCCAAAGCCACACCATCCGGGGGCGAACGTGGGCGCAGCGTATCGCGCGGCGGCGACTGCGGAGGGCTATGGAGGGCTGGTCAGTATGTGTGCGCGCGCTGGACCACGGCTTGACGGGCGTTCGAACGCGCTGTGCACGCCGCGTCGTCTGTGGAACGAACGCTCACCTCAGAGCGCGTACCGAGGAGCCACGGCCGCGCTGTCTACGTACCGCTCGCGCATCGCGGACAGAGGGCAAGATATCGGAAAGAGCTGTGAACCAGTAGGTCAGCGGTCATCTTGGACACCTTGCACGATGCTGACATACCTTCTGCATGCATAGATACCGCAGGAAGACGATAGAAAGCGGAGCAGGGAGGGAGGGCAGGAGAAGAGGTATGCGCGTGCCGCGTCCAACGCGAGCACATACTTATACTCGGCGTGATTTAGGGCCGCCCTCGTCCTTCCGACCATACCGTGGTCCGTGCGTCGACTGTGTACCGGAGCCAAGCCCACTTCCGTCACACGGAAGCAGCTGCTTACGCAGACGGCCCCCGAGGTTACGAGAGGACTGGAAGGACAGCCCGAGTCCGCTGGGCGGCGGGCCAACCACACCACGCCACGGGCAGCCGATGGAGATGGTGCGAGCGGGAACGGACACGCACGGATGCGCCGCGGGTGGCAGAACCACAGATACGCGGCGCGGCGCGTTTCACCAACCGGTCTCGACTCGTAGATGGGGGTTGCATTCGCTTCGGGCGGCCGGCGCTCGGTACGCGAACACACAGGGACCGCCCTCGTTTCGAGCGGACACGGGCGCAGGTATCGCCGTGACGGGCTAGCCTCCGTATTGGCAAGGACACGCTCGTCCGCCTCGGCCGAGACGGACAGGTTGGCAGAGAGGGCAGCGTGCTAGAGGATGCCCTGCACATAGTGCGTCTCGCGGGCAACCATCCTCGCCATCCATGCATGTTCGGTACCTGTAGCAGCAGTGAATATATCTCGTGAGGACACCCCCGTGTTCGTGTATAGTTTTTAGCGCATCAGGCACGATTACATCGACGGGCGATCGTACGAGAATGCAAAGGAAGCGGGTTTGCGATGTGCGCGTACCTCGGCCGCCTCGCAATTCGCGCGTACCGCCGTCATCGTACTCGCTCGTTGAGTAATGTACAGAAAGGGCCAGTCGTGACGACCTCGTGCAACGCCCCATCGCATGCAGAGCAGTCGGTCGAGCGTGCTAGAAGACACGTACATGGTCAAACAGTCTCGGTGGGTGCGCCGTAGTACATTGCCAGATTATGGAACACCACAAACGCTTTCGCAGCTCCCAAGTCGCTTCCCATTGCAGTATATATTCTCGGGACCAACACACTGGAGCCGCGAAAGACGAGATCTTTGAATCGACGGCAGAAGGCCCAAAGTTATTAAGATGTGCCATGAATCGATGCGGCGCCGGGGAGAGCCTATGCTACACAGATGGCCAGGACGACCCTCAGCCCGGCAGGGTGACCAAATATGCAATGGAGAATGTAGGTACGCACTGTACTACATTCACGAGTCCAAGCCCGGACGGATGTGCACAAATATATGCCCGTGTGTTGTATGGACTCCAGAAAAAGCCTGCGAACCCGAACGAGTGCAGCGTATAGTCCCACAGATCGGGGCCGTCCCCGTCTAAATGAGCATATTCTATCGGGAAAGACTGCATGTGCTTCGACATTTGTGCTACCTGAGCTCGAGAACAACACGTATACATTATTTCAGTAACACACAGCATGTACCAGACATGTGCATGCCATGCGGGAGGGTGCTGGAAGCGGCGAGGCGATTCCCAGTGAGTTACACCATGCGAGATCGACTATGCCCGCCGGTCGAGGCCGCCGCCGCTGGATCCCCCTGCTTCCTATCGCAATCAGGAAACACGCACGCGCATATCAGTGTCGTCATGGATCCAGAATATTTGGCAGGAGTGCTAGGCGATGTAAGTAAACAGACAGTTGCCGCAAGAGCACGCGCTGATTACCAGACTGCTTGCCGCAGGTTTCTACCGGGCTACCTGTACACTTCTGTGGGGTCTCCGGACGTCTTGGTATGATGTTTACATCATGCTATTCAGTAGACCGTAGCGCGCCAGTGTGCGCGGTGCTGGACGTTGCGAAGGCAGCCAACACGGCGGATACATTCGAGGTAGCGAGCCTTGGCAACCACTGGCACCGACTCGAGCATGCGCCGGTCCGAGATCGAGCCAGATATTTGGGTTCTCGGGTACCTCACCAGATGCAAACAGATATGAGCCTCCGTTATACACGCCAAAGCAGATATAGGAGTGTGAGGTCAAAAGCGGACGTCCTGGGTGAGCCAGAGCGAAGGCAAGAACGAACGAACGGCTTGAGCCACGGCGGCTCCGAACCTCCTTACCAGAATAGGCAGGCGTGCAGCCTGATACCCATTCCCACTATGTCTGCTCGCGCACGCACACCCCTTGGACGTCCTCCATGACCACAGCTGGTTCGAGGACATGGCTGCACATCCCTGCGGCGTTGAGTATTGCTTAGCGACCAGTGCGAGGGTGACGTCTGCCCAGATCTTGACTGCGGGGTCAGCCGAGAGCGCCGGCGGGCATGGAACCGCCTCCGAATCATCTGAGATCGGCGACCAACTGTAGCCGTTCGCGTTTATTCATAAATGGTCCCTAGATTTTTTATCAGAGCGACGTGTATCTTTCCCTGTCAGTGCGCTATTCATACGAGGGGCAGAAGTGAAGTCGGGCAGGAATAAAAGTGTGAGGAGCATACTAAGGCTGCACACATTGCCATTCCTGCTCCCCTCATTTCTGGTCAAATGAGACCGATCAGGGTGTTCGGCAGAGCTCCGAAGAGCACGGCGCAACCAGTGAGACGGCCGAAAATTGAGCGGAGATGGACATCGAGGCCGTGCAAGAATAAATCACGGAGCACCCTGAATATTGACATTTCCTGAGTAAAGCCTGATCACGCCGCCCACCATCCGCCGCTGTGTGATTGGTCCAGCGGGAAGAAATGAGGTGATATGCTACAAGCGAGCGGGTAGCTACGAGTCCAGAACGAGCGCGATCCAATTGCAGAGGCCCCCGCGACGGTAGCCGCTTGCCGTCACCCTCGCCCCGGCGGTGTCCACACGCGGCGCAGGACAATTCCGCCCCGTGTCTAGACGGACTCCGACATCGCTCAGGGCTAGCCACGCACCTGTGTTGTTTGACTCACGAACGCGGCTTGCATCCTCTGCCACTTCCTTGCCCCTACTCTCTCACCTCCCTCCCATGTCGCTACCATCACTCTCACCCACATCTGGCACATCCTCCCTATCGCTATACTACACTGCAGCAATGCATTCGACACGCACAGCTCACCGCGCTGGAGGTCTCGTGCGAAGCACACAGCAACGGCGGTGAGTAAAAGCGACACAGTTTGCAAAGGTACAATGCTGGGAGCTCAACACAACCTAACCAGACTGCTAGAGGCCACAGTACAGAAGCTTCTGGACGTACAACGACGGATCTGGTATGTTAATCTCGCAGCTCGCCGCTCATCTCCGAAGCTCCCCTCATCACTTGAAGGCGACAGCCCTACCAGCACGAAGACCGTGTTGCAAGACAACCGCCAGACGACTCACGAGGCCGCACGAATCGCCCTGGACAAAACGCGCACACACAGTGTGCCTCACATCGTGTTGCAGGACGCTGGATGTGTTTGGGGAGCTGGCGGCACTTCGCGAGCACGGTGTGTGCTCATCACCACGTTCCGATAGTGTGATCTGCACGAAGGTGAGCCTCACGGCATGCACAGCGGTGTGAGCTGACTGGTGACACCACCCCCGCGCTACAGTTCCACCCACCTCACTACTTTCGACTCGCAGCCGTACCACTCACGGCGGCGAGAATTCCAGGACAACCGCATCCGGGCGCGTGTAGCAAGCTTCTCCTGCGGCAGCAATGGCGAGCAATCCTCATCCACGGGTGGGCACTCGGAAAAGCCCATCGCCTTCGCACGCAGCTCTCTGGGGCGTCGATGACGCCAGAGAACCCCTTCTTGTCCGGGAGAGTGCAGGAGCATCTCCCCAACACACTTGCGGTGCACGGCAGGTTCAGGCGGTGGGGAAACTGACGGTTGACGGCACCGGGGACCTCGTACGACGGATCTGCGGTCCCGCTTGCCGCTTGCGGGTGCAACACCTACCGCTCAGCTTCGTGTCCGTGCCGGCCCGCGAAGAAGGACGCACTCGCCCTTGCACGAGCAGCACGAGCGGCGAAGTCACGGCCTCGAGCGGGGTACTCGGAGAAGCTCAACTCTCACGTCGCTCTCGGGTACATCCGTCGGGATCTCTTCTCGTCCCGTACCTGGGCGTGCTGGAAGATATCCCGAGGGCGCCCTCGGAACGTGGAGAGCGAGGCGAACGGACTTACAGCGGGCAACATCGATGCGCTCGTACGCGCAGCCTGCGGATCTCCGGGTCGAAGCTCACAAGTAGACGATGTACCACTTACCTTCGTGGACACGCCTGGAAGTGATCCCACTGCTCCCCTCAGTGGTCCTCATACGTGACATGTTCGTTGCGGCGGGTGCAGGATGTGCCCGCTTCGCGCGGCGGATTCGAGCTGAAGAGCGCGGCACGCGGGCACTCTTAACTCCTGGTCAAGCTCGGAACAGGCGCCCCGGGCGTGCAGCGCAGATGACCGTCCTGGTCGAGGCATTTGCCAGTCTCGCCACGGCGTTGCATCTGGCGAGTTGCACTTCCAGGTATGGCATCATCTTCGCGCTCGTCGAACAGAACGGACTCCGCACTCGCGGCACGAACTCGAGTCCAGGGTGGTGGGGTACCCGCAATGACACCGGTGGCTCGCGTGCGAGGTCGCGAAATCAGCGCTGTGCGGGCTCGCACAGCGAAGAATTCGTCAAAATGCTGTTAAACTTACCAGGTGCGCAACATACCTCCGTCTCACACGCACGGTACTCATTGAAATTGACAATGATACTCCCGCAGCGCGGACCCACCGTCAAGTCCCTCGCGCGACGTCGTACGGGCGCTCCCATCACCTGTCAAGTGTCTCCCGATAGCGTGGCGCGGAGGACGGCTGCAGTCGACCGAGCTGGCAGCCTTGCCCCTCTGCAGCGGAGGGTGGGCGATTCTCACCTTTCGGCGCTGGTGTTCCTGTCTCCCTGGTCGCGCAGAGTGGAGTTCCTGGGCACAACTTGACCTGAGTACCAGGGCACCCGCAACGACACCGGCATCCAGATCTCTCGCTCAGATCTCTGCGCAGCGCCGGATTGAGTGCAAGTCTGCGAGGTCGCGAGCACTGCAAAGAATCAGTCCGAACGGTATCAGTAGTATCCCAGGTGCGCAACATACCCTTTTTCGCGTGTACCGTGCTCACTCGGCCGGCATAGAAGGACGTGGCCGTCCCGGGCAGCCGCCGCGAGCTCTCGCGCGGGCACTCCCATCGGCTGTGGAGCATCTCCCGGGAGCGCGGCGTGGCGGTCCGTCCCGGCCGAAGAGGCTGCAAATCTCGCGCAGAGCGTATGACGACTCGCTCTCTGGGAGTACGGCATCCTTCGCGCGGCCTTCCTCAAGACAGTGCCTAGGGGCTGCATCTCTGCGAGCACTGTTTGGGAGTGCGACGAAGCCTAGCGGATGCTCGCAGGCTCACCTGGTGAACGTCCTGCACCGCACTTCACCAACGGTACGGCAAGAGCCTCGGGCGCGCGACATACCTCTCTCGCGCAGCTTCCGTCCCGCGTGCGACACCTCTCCCGCGTCGCGGCCGGTTCTTCCCGCTGGGAGCACGCATTCAGGGTCCCCGAGGTAAGATGACAAGTGCGGGCCGCCGCGAGCTCTCGCGGTCCCCCGGCTAAGCGACGGCAGGGTGAGCGCCATTTTTGTCTTGCGCGAAATCCGGTGTCTGGCTGATCGTGCGCTGCAGACATGTACCAGATAAACAGAGTGTCGCCAGAAACGAGCCCAGGAGCGAGAGCGAGCAGGCGAGGCCGGCCGTGGTCGTGGTGCAGAGCAGAGACGCGGCGAGAGGCACGACGCGACTTGGCCATTTCGAGCAGTGCCAGAATAGGCGCCCGTTTTGCGCGGCGTGCGCGAAGTGGTTTCTGGGTCGTTCTGGTGGGGGTAGCTTCGCGTTTTTCGAGTTCCTTGCAGTGTATCAACGTAGTGTATCAATGCGAGTATTTTGAGACCCAGAGAGCGAGTCCGAGTCCGAGTGAAGTCCTCCGAGTGCCTCGTATCCTCCGAGTGCCCGCTCCCCGTACCTCCTAGTACCCACCCCAGCGTCTACCTGGCCCCCAGAATCCACGCACGGCGTCTACATAGCCCCCAGAATCCACGCAGAGGACAGAATTCCATCTGGGAGATCGTACTCAGCATCCGCGAGATACCCCGCCAGCCGAGATCCCCCTCGTCCGTCCGCGCGAGTCCTTGGCGCCCGCGTCCCCGCACATCGCGTACGCCTGCCCCGCACCGCCACCACGCACCGCCACGCCGCGCACACACAACTCCATCTCGCCCGCGCCCTGCGCATTCGTGCCCAACGAAATATATTTCTGTCCTATGTACACGCCGCCCCCTGTCGGCACTCCGCCCCACCTGCACTAGGAGTAGGGTCGCGCGGGCGTAACTGGACGAGTAGGCGGTGCAGATGCGAGTGGGGAGCTTGGGAAGGGGTATGCGGTACCCGACTCGTGTGGTGGCTGCGATGAGAACGATGGCTTGGCAGGAGATGAAGACGCTGTGGGAGGAAAGGTATATGATGAAGAGGGGCCGGGAGTAGGGAGATCGGACGGAGAGAAGGGCGACGATGTTCGCGTGTTGAAGACGATTGGTGATGGTGCGGATCGCGAGGGCGCGCGCTCAGGCAGCAAAGAAGATTCGCATGAGGTCGGGGCGTGTCTGTGCAGCACTCGCAGTATATGTGAACATGCTTATATGCGCGCATATAGTCAGCTTGGTTGACGTAACAATCAGGTCCGCACGTACCTGCACTAGTGAGCATGTCGAGTACGATCCATACTGCTTCTTCCCCCTCACATTCGGAATCATCCAGCCCAGAACGACTCCCTCGTCGTGCAAGTGCGTCCCACATCTCGGCAAGACCGGAACCGCTGGGACTCCCCATGAGTGCACTCGCGCTAGACGCGAGACTACTGCTCAGAGTCGCGGACGCCTCACGTGAACCCCC
>NW_007360332.1:4982-9438 GCF_000271585.1 Trametes versicolor FP-101664 SS1 | reverse complement strand
TCGCGAGCGGGCAAAAGTAAGTACGTGTGCCCCGCGACGTCCCGCCGGGCCACAAAGGCGGGCGTCGGGCGCATGAGCCACGGGGAGCCGCCCGCCGCGACCAACGAGGGCGCGGCGGCGTTGTGTGGGCGCGCCAGGCGTGGAGACGAGGCGGGTGCGCGCCGCACGACGCCGAGCGCGTCGCGTGCCTAACGCGTCTGTTCCGCACCCCACGGGGCCGCCCGCACCTCGTGCACGGCGCGCCCTCTCTCTCCGGGTCCGCCGCGGCGTCCCCCAAATCGCACCTCCTCCCTGCCCCCGCACAAATCAAACTGCCCGGACGCGTCCGCACGCGACGGCGCGCGGCGCACATCGTCCCGAGGGACGTGTGCGCCGAAGCCCGCCGCGGGCGGACGTCTGCGCGGGCGGGCACGCGCGATTTTCTCGCGCCGCGCGCCACGCGCCCATGAAATGCGCCCAAACCGCCGAGATTTTTTCTCCCCCGATCGCGTCCAGACTGCGCGTGGGGGTGCGGCGGGGTGCATGGGAGCCGCGGGTGAGTTTTGGGGGCGTCTGGGTGCGGTGTCGGGGCGCGATGGCGCGGTCTTTCGCTGGGGGGCGGCACCTGGGGAGCCGCCGTACGCGATGTTGGGGCGGGGCGGGGCGACGTGGAATGTGTGTGGGAGGGCTGGGGTATGCATGCCGCACGTGTTTCGCACCGCTCGCGGGCGCGGGAGGAGGCGGGGCACGGTGTGTGCGCGTTTTGTTGAGATTGCCAATGAAATCGCCCGTGACGACGCCGATATTTTCTCCTCGGATCGCGCCGAAAGTTGCTGGGTGTATGCGCCGGGGTGCACGGGGCCGCGGTGTCGTCTTTTCTAAGCGATCCGGGGAGCCGTCGACGCGCGAGGTCGGAATTTTGCTGCAGGGCCGCCCTGCGGCAGCCACTGCCACGCGCCCGTCGTCGTCGCACGCTTCGTGCAGCGCGTAGATCGGTGGAGAGCGGTCTTGAGTGTCTATTTACCGAGAAGAGCGGCCGAGAACCGGTCCGCGGCGTCGACAACTTGAATTTCTGGTGATGGGCGCTAAGCAAAAGCGGCGGTGTGAGCGCAGTTCGCGTGTGCAGAGGCTGGGAACGCGCCATACGCGAGAGCAGTACATTATGCGTCATGTAATCGGGTGCTTCGGCGCGCCGGCCACAGAGCGCGACGACGAATGGGCGGGAATGTCGGCGGGAGGTGCCGCAGGCCAGACGGCGCGGCGGGCGAACGACGTCGACGGCGCCTTCGTGCGCGCACAGGCGCCATCCTGGGTAGACTTCCGACCGCTCGCGAGCGTGCGAAGCGGGGGCGTGGCGAAATGCGCGTGGGCCGTCGTGTTCTTGCGGGTGTGTTGGCGGAAGCGCCGATGACCGTTCCCGCGTCAATACTTGTGCGCTGCGCGAACGCCGGCGGGGGCGGGACGAGGGCGGCTGTATGCACTTTGTGGGCGTCGAAACCGGCCTGTTGTGTGCTTGTACAGTGAACGAAATCTCGCGAAACGTTATTTCGGGTGCGAGGGACCTCTAAACGGGTGCTGTCAGCGGAATTTTGGTCGGGCGAGGCTGTAAACACACCTGAAGCGAGGTTTCATCAGCCTCTACGACACGTTGAATGACGCAGGCGCGCTGACGACGGTGGGACGGCGGAATCGACGGCAGAGTGGGCGAGGGCGTCGAGAGTACAACGGAAGAAGTATGGGCGGGGCGGCGTCGTGCGTGCACCCTCGCATCCCAGGGACACCACGAACGACCTACGAGAATCCGGAGCGCGGGGACTGCGGGCGACGGTGAGCGCGGCGGATATACTGACCCAACGCACAGAGTGCACTGGCGCAGTCATTGACCGCCATTGCAGCTGCTTGGCGCGAGCGTTGGTGATGGGACATGCATCCAGCATAGCAGATACGCACTTTGTTTGCGAGTCTTGCATGAAAGGGCAGACGGGGGCTGCGGAGCACGAGGGAGGGCAGCAGTCAGGAGGGACGGGCAGACGGAGAGGCGGGCGAGAGAGCGAGGGAGACGCAGGCAAGTGATGCTTTCCCTTCGAGATCGGACTGGAGCTATCAAGGAGAAGGGCTGCAGCTCAGTCCAGCGCAGCTGCGACTGGCGGCACACGCAGGACGGCGCTGAGTGCGTTCGCAGGGGCGGCCAACGAAGACGCGAGCGGGGAGCGGCCGAGGCGAGTCGCTGTCCGATCGCGTTCGAGCGAAGAGGGCGAGGGGGCAGGCAGAGAGCAGCTCGGCGTCGACGATGACGTCCGTCTGTCGAGGGAGTGCAGGCGATCGAGCGCGTTGCCGGCGCTCGCGTGGATCTCGCGTGACACCCACACGTGATCGTGACCAATGTGGCTGCACGCGCCGCGCGCAGGCACGCGCATCAAGCTTGCCTCCTGCCGCCATCTTCCTCATTGTCGACCATGGCGGACCCCCCACAATTGCGGATATCCTGCAGAATGGGTGCGCTCCACTACACATCTTTGGAAACAGCTGAGCGCTCGAACAACATGCCAATCCACAGTCTGCACCGACCAGTGGCTAGTCACGCACGTCGATCCCTCGTGGCCTGTCTCTCAACTCAAGCAAATTCTCGTCCAGAGGTTCTCAAGGGAGCGCAAAACCGTGGAGAAGAGTCGGCGTACCATCCCTGTTTCTCCCCACAAGACCCGTCGGCGCTCTCTCTCGCCCATCACATTCGCTGCGCCCCGCAAACCTCGCCCGATAGTAACGGAGAACACTCTCTCTGTTGCAAGTGAGGAGGGGCCGGAAGCAGCAGAGGAAACTGAAGAGCTTGACAGCGACGAAGAAGACGACGAGGTGGTGGACGTCAACAAGGCCTTGAGCGAGGCGCACCGCTACAAGTACAACACCCGGCCGTCAACTTCCTCGACATCAGACGCCGTCTCCCGGCTCCCTCCTCCCGACAGTTCCGGTACGTCGCAAGAAGTCGAGGGGTGCGTTCTTATCACCTTCTCCACGACCCAGATCTTGGAAGACCGCTTCTCCCTTGACTGGTATGACATACACCCCGGCGAGCTGCTCGAGCTGCACCCGCTTGCCCACTCCTTCATCTCCCTGCCACGATTCTCGCTGGACGCATACATTGCACCGTACTTTGCGGCGCGAGTGTGGGCTCTACGCGTCGTCGGAAATGCCTTGGACTCCACTCTCCGGGATCTTGGAGTCCCACGCGATCATCAGACCGACGATGAGATCCCGGACGTCAGCCCGAGATCCCCATTGCTGCGCGACAAGAAGAAGAAAATCACGCTTGAATGGAAGGAGAGGTGGGCGGTTGTACATCAGGGTATCTTCTCCCTGTGCAAGGAGCGACATGTGAGTTTCTTTCGTGACTATATGCGGTCCAGACGTTGCACATTGCTCTCTAGTGAGACCCTGCGTTGGTCAGCATCGGTTGTCATTGTAGGCCGACGATTATTCGGGGCTTTGCCATCATCGTATCTCCGCGAATGATCGTCCGTACTCACTCCTCTATCTACAGGACACTCACGCGGCGTTCTCAACACCTCTTTCGACCATGCTCGCAATCCGAGACAGCACCCATTTTGATTTGCCCCTCCGCTCCTCTCGCCGCACACGCTCTCTGCCAACACCGGGCTTGTCTTCATCCGGGCCTGATGTTATCTGCGTCAAGTTCCTCGATGCAGCTACCACTCCGCCGCGACACCGAACCATGAGCCAGGACTCCCTGTCCGTACCATTCGAGCGAAACTCGTCGGAGGCATCATCCCCACCAGCACGGGACGCGTGGTGGCGACGGGGTTCACGTGAGGCGTCCGCGACTCTGAGCAGTAGTCTCGCGTCTAGCGCGAGCGCACTTATGGGAAGTCCCAGTGGGTCTGGTCTGGCCGAGATGTGGGACGCACTTGCACGACGAGGGAGTCGTTCTGGGCTGGATGATTCCGAATGCGAGGGGGAAGAAGCAGTTTGGATCGTACTCGACATGCTCACCAGTGCAGGTACGTTCAAACCTGATCGTTACATCAACCAAGCTGACTATATGCGCGCATATAAGCATGTTCACATATACTGCGAGTGCTGCACAGACACGCCCCGACGTCATGCGAATCCTCCTTTCTTCCCGAGCGCGCGCCCTCGCGATCCGCACCATCACCAATCGTCTTCAATACCCGAACATCGTCGCCCTTCTCTCCGTCAGACCTCCCCACTCCAGGACCCTCTTCGTCATATACCTTTCCACCTACAACTTCTTCGTCTCCTGCCAAGCCATCATTTTCCTCGCAGCCGCCACATGAGTCGGGCACCGCATACCCCTTTCCAAGCTCCCCACTCGCCTCTGCACCGCCTACTCGTCCAGTTACGCCCGCGCGACCACCTCCATTGAGCATAGACACGCTCATAACGGAGCACGGTGTGCCATATCCGGAATGGCGTCTCGCAATCACGCGCAAAGCGCGAC
>NW_007360332.1:0-4962 GCF_000271585.1 Trametes versicolor FP-101664 SS1 | reverse complement strand
TTCCTATCGCAATCAGGAAACAAGCACGTGTATATCAGTGTCGTCATGGATCCAGAATCTGTGGCAGGCTGCAGGTGGGGTAGGCGATGGAAACAAACAGTTGCTGCGAGAGCACACACCGCTGAGTACTGTGCTGCTCACCGCAGGTGTCTATCGGGCTACCAGTGCACTTCTGTGGAGTCTCCGGACGTCGTGGTCTGGATATCGACATCATGCTGTTCAGTGAACCATCGCGCACCGGTGTGCGCGGTGCTAGACACTGTGAATTCAGCCAACACAGCGGATATTACATTCGAGGTAGCGAGCCTTGGCGACCACTAGCACCGACTCGAGTACGTGCTAGTCCGAGATCGAGCCAGATATTTGGGTTCTCGGGTACCTCACCAGATGCAAGCAGATATGGGTCTCCGAGATACACGCGGGGGAAAATTTAGGAGTGTGAGGGCAAAAGCGGACGTCCTGGGTTAGCCAGAGTGAGGGCGAGAACGAACGGACAGATCGAGCCACGGCGGCTCTGAACCTCCTTACCAGAACAGGCAGGCGCGCAGCCTGATAACCATTCCCACTGTGCCTGCTTGCGCACGCACACCCCTTGGACAACCTCTCTAACCACGGCTGGCTCAAATACCTGGCTCGACGTCTTTATGGCGTTGAGTATTGCTTAGCGACCTGCGCAAGGGTGACGTCTCCCCAGATCTCGGCTGCGGGGTCAGCCGAGAGCGCCGCCGGGCGTGGAACCGCCTCCAAAGCATCTGAGATCGGCGACCCACTGTAGCCATTCGCGTTTACTCATAAATGATCCCTAGATGTTGTATCAGAGCCCCGTGTATCTTTCCCTATCAGTACAATGATTATACGAGAGGCAGAAGTGCAGTCGGGCAGGAATAAAAGTGTGCGGAGCATACCGAGGCTGCACACACTCCCGTTCCTGTTCCCTTCATTTCTGGTCGAATGAGACTGATCTCATGTTTGGCCGGGCTCCGAAGAGCGTGGTGTACCCGGCGACACAGCCGAAAATCAAGCGGCGATGGACGTCGAGGCCATGCAAGAATGAATCACGGAGCACCCTGAATTTTGACACTTCCTGAGTAAAGCCTGATCACGCCGCCCACCATCCGCCGCTGTGTGATTGGTCCAGCGGGAAGAAATGAGGTGATATGCTACAAGCGAGCGGGTAGCTAGTACGAGTCCAGAACGAGCGTGATCCAATTGCAGAACCCCTCGTAACGGTAGCCGCTTGCCGTGACGGTTCACCCTCCCACCGGTGGTGTCCACATGCAGCACAGGACAATCCCGCTCCGTGTCTAGACGGACATCGTCCAGGGCTGGCCACGCACCTGTGTCGTTCGACTCAGACGTGGCTTGCATCCTTTTCCACTTCCTCGCCCTACTCTCACTTCCCTCCTACATCCGCACCCGCATCTGGAAACTCCTCCCTATCGCTATAGTACTACAGGAACACATTCAACGCCGTACACAGCTCACAGCACTGAAGATCTCACAGGGAACACACATGGCCTGACCAGACCACAAGAGACCATGGTACGGAAGCTTCGGGACACATGACAACGGATCCGGCGGTACGTCAATCTCGCCGCTCGTCTCCAAGGCTCCCCTCATCGCGTGAACGCGACAGCCCTCCCAGCATGAAGACCGTGTTGCAAGACAACGGCCAGACGACTCACGAGGCCGCACGAATCGCCCTGGACAAAACGCGCACACACAGTGTGCCTCACATCGTGTGGCAGGACGCTGGATGTGTTCGGGGAGCTGGCGGCACTTTGCAAGCACGGCGTGTGCTCGTCACCACGTTCCGATAGCGTGATCTGCACGAAGGTGAGCCTCACGGCATGCACAGCAGCGTGAGCTGACCGATGACACCACTCCCGCGCTACAGTTCCATCCACCTCCCTACTTGCGACTTGCAGCCGTACCACTCACGACGGTGAGGATTCCAAGACGACCGCATCCGGGCGCGTTCCCAAACACACCCGGGCGCGTGCAGCAAACTTCTCCTGTGGAAGCGACGGCGAGCAATCCTCATCTGCGAGTGGGCACTCGGACAAGCCCATCACCTTCACACGCAGCTCTCTGGGGCGTCGATGTCGCCAGAGAACCCCTTCTTGTCCGGGAGAGTGCAGGAGCATCTCCCCAACACACCTGCGGTGCACGGTGGGTCAGGCGACGGGGAAACCTACGGTTGACGGCACCGGGGACCTCGTACGATGGCTCTGCGGTCCCGCTCGCTGCTTGCGGGTGCAACACCTACCGCTCAGCTTCGTGCCCGTGCCGGCCCGCGAAGAAGGACGTGCTCGCCCTTGCACAAGCAGCACGAGCGGCGAAGTCACGGTCCCGAGCGGGGTACTCGGAGAAGCTCAACTCTTGCGTCACTCTCGGGTGCGCTGGAAGATCCCCCGAGCACACGCCCGGAACGTGGAGAGCGAGGCGAGGCAAGCGGACTTACGGCGGGCAACATTGATGATCTCGTACGCGCAGCCTGCGGAGCTCCGGGTCGAAGCTCGCAAGCAGACAATGTACCACTCACCTTCACGGACACGCCTGGAAGTGATCCCGCTGCTCCCCTAAGTGGTCCTGCGCGGACGTCCCATACATGCCATGTTCGTTGCAACGGGTGGGGGATGTACCCGCTTCGTGTGGCGGACTCGAGCTGAGGAGTGCAGTGCCGCCACGCGGGCGCTCCCATCTCCTGGTCAAGCTCGGAACAGGCACCCCCGGGGCGCGGCGCGGACGACCGTCCCGGTCGACGCAGTTGCCCATCTCGCCACGGCGTCGCATGTGGCGAGTTGCACTTCCAGGCTATGGCGTCATCTTCGCGCTCGTCGAACAGAACGGACTCCGCGCTCGCGGCACCCACTCGAGTCCAGGGTGCTGGGGTACCCGCATCGACACCGGTGGCTCGCGTGCGAGGTCGCAAAATCAGCGCTGCGCGGGCTCGCGCCGCGAAGAATTTGTCAAAACGGTGTTAAACTGACCGGGTGCGCACATACCTCCGTTTCACGCGCACGGTACTCCTTGAAGTTGACAATGATACTCCTGCAGCGCGCACCCACCGTCAAGTCTCTCGCGCGACGTCGTACGGGCGCTCCCATCACCTGTCAAGTGTGTCCCGATAGCGTGGCGCGGAGGACGGCTGCAGTCGACCGAGCTGGCAGCCTTGCCCCTCTGCAGCGGAGGGTGGGCGATTCTCACCTTTCGGCGCTGGTGTTCCTGTCTCCCTGGTTGCGCAAAGTGGACTCCGTGGGCACAAGCTTGAGTACTAGGGCACTGGCATCTCGCTCGGACCTCCGCGCACCGCCGGATGGAGTGCGAGTCTGCGAGGTCGCGAGCACTGTAGTCAGAACGGTACGAATAGTGTCCCAGGTGCGCGACATACCCTGTTTCGTGTGTACCGTGCTCACTCGGCCGGCCTAGAAGGACGCGGACGTCCCGCGCAGCCGTCGCGAGCGGAGAGGTCTCCCGCGCGGGCACTCCCATCGCCTGTCAAGCGTCTCCCGGGAGCGCGGCGCGGCGGTCCGTCCCGGCCAAAGAGGCTGCAAATCTCGCACAGAGCGTATGACGACTCGCTCTCTGGGAGTACGGCATCCTTCGCACGGCCTTCCTCAAGACGGTGCCTAGTGGCTACATCTCCACGAGCACTGTGTGGGAGTGCGACGAAGCCCAGCGGATGCTCGCAGGTTCACCTGGTGATACGAAGGCCTTGGGCCGGAGTTCACCCACGATACGGCAAGAGCCTCGGCCTCGGGCGCGCGACATACCTCTCTCACGCAGCTTCTGTCTCTACCGCAACTTTCCCCGTCCCTGCGGCGCGAGCCCAATTGACGCCGCAAGCATATAGTCATTCTGCCCGAGGTAAGATGGCGAGCGCGGGCCGCCGCGAGCTCTCGCGGTCCCCCGGCTAAGCGACGGCAGGGTGAGCGCCATTTTTGTCTTGCGCGAATCCCGGTGTGTGGCTGATTGTGCGATACTACCAGGTAAGCAGAGCGTCGCCAGAAACGAGCCCAGGAGCGAGAGCGAGCAGGCGAGGCAGGCCGTAGTTGTGGTGCAGAGCAGAGACGCGGCGAGAGGCACGCCGCGACTTGGCCGTTTCGAGCAGTGCCGGAATAGGCGCCCGTTCTGCGCGGCGTGCGCGAAGTGGTTTCTGGGTCGTTCTGGTGGGGATAGATGCGCGTTTTTCGAGTTCCTTGCAGTGTATCAACGTAGTGTATCAATGGGAGTTTTCTGAACCACAGAGAGCGAGTCCGAGTCCGAGTGAAGTCCTCCCAGTGCCTCGTATCCTCCCAGTGCCCGCTCCCCGTACCTCCTAGTACCCACGCACGGCGTCTACCTAGCCCCCAGAATCCACGCAGAGGACAGAATTCCATCTGGGAGATCTACAAGCATCCGCAAGATACCCCGCCAGCCGAGATCCCCCTCGTCCGTCCGCGCGAGTCCTTGGCGCCCACGTCCCCGCAGATCGCGTACGCCTGCCCCGCACCGCCACCACGCACCGCCACGCCGCGCACACAACTCCATCTCGCCCGCGCCCTGCGCATTCGTGCCCAACGAAATATATTTCTGTCCTATGTACACGCCGCCCCCTGTCGGCACTCCGCCCCACCTGCACTAGGAGTAGGGTCGCCGCTGTGCGCGGAGGACCCGTCGCCCTCGGTGCCTGTGTCCACCTCCGCGTCGCTGCCGCTGGGCTCGCGGGACCGGACGTGCGCCCACGGATCCGGGTGTTCGTGCTCGGGCGTAGTGAAGGCAGGGGAAGGGGAGCCTGTACGGTCTACGTCCCATTCGTTGCCGGCGCTCCAGTAAGGGTCCCCAGGAATAGCAGTCTCAAGTGTGTCGCTGCGGTGGATCCGGCGCGATAGCAAGGACTGCTCGCGACGGCGCTGCGCGATCGCGATGTCCAGCCAGCCCTCCCATTCCGCCTCACTTTCGTCCGAATCGTCGGCGAGA
>NW_007360331.1:2595038-2618999 GCF_000271585.1 Trametes versicolor FP-101664 SS1 | reverse complement strand
CCCACATAAACCCACATTGAACCCGGCATAGACCCACATTAATTGATGCTGAAGGCATAGTCAGACCCATAATAAACCTGCCATAGACCCACAAATGAACTGGGGATGTTGGACGTGGTAATGTGTTTGGTGTCATTTCACTGTCTGGTCATTGCCAGACTCAATGTCAGGGGATAAAGAGTGTCTGTGAGATAGAAGTAATGGACGAAGATGAGGTGTCCCTGGGGCTCCGGCTTTAGGAGACCTGCTTGATGTAGGCTTGTTCATAGTTGATAGATGGCAGGGTTTGTGCAGGGGGATATGTTCAACCTTTTGGTTCCACAGCTAGGGTGCATATATGCGGCTGTGCCCCAAGTTCATGGGCAGGCACTTCACATTTAAACATTGTTTATTTTGTGACATACCTGGTTGCACCATTGCTGCAAGCGACGAGATATTTGATGCTCATAGGTTCCGAAATAGGTAACCTCCTTCCTAACTGATATAGCTTCGCGCCTTAAGTCTCTAAGTCGAACAGGTTCAAGCAGCGCGTAGCTATGCTAACTCTTGTTCGGGTTGAAACAGATGTTAGTCGACACTACGAGGCACTCAGTGGCTCAATGGCACACAAGTATTGTGGTGTAAGAAGTATGATGATGATTGAGGGCGAGTAGCTGCTACTTATATACAGATAATGCGAAGTTCGAGATAGTTCCTATAATCTAAAGGGAGAGAGACTGAAGGAGGGAAAGGTACCTAAAGAGAGTCATAATAGGGAATGTAATGAGTGATAAAGACGACCGACCAGGGCCAAATAAGAGTGAGTAAAAGGGAGTGAGTATGCTCTAAGTTCTAAATGTCTGTAGAATAATCTTTACCATAACAACCATATATTTAGTCTGCATTCATTGTCCTTGCATGTTCACCCCCTTGTCTTCTCTCTACTTCATACCACAACATTTCCCACTCCTCCCATGTACTTCGAGCAGCATCCACCTGTTGCCTCCATCATCCTTTCAACTGTGATGACACCTCAGGAACTTGACACATTTTTCAAGGACACTGAACACTGCTGGGGCCCCACTGCGCATTTGGATTTCCGTTGTTGGATCTGTCACAGGTTACTGGAGGTGGAAACAAAACTATCTTCATAAACACATCATGATATGGTTTTTTCCCTCATGTCACAATTTCATCATGCTGACTGCTTGCAGTGCTATTCCCATGATGAGCATGGCCTCCCAATCCACCCCCTTGTATATGAGTTTGTGAACAAGCCAGTTCCGAATGCCCCACCCCCCCTCAAAACATGGCCGGTCCCAAAGCCACGTCTGCTCCCTCATTGCTTTTGTCTCCAGATCCATTGCCCATGCTCTTGTCTTCCAATCTGGCACCACTGTCCTTGTCTCCTGATCCATCAGCCAGAGACTGCCCTCTGACCCCAAGATTGTGCTAGCTTGGTCTTGCATATACTTCCCCTTCTTGGCAGTCCACCCGAATAGCTGCTTTGAGGTTTTCATAGACAGAGGAAAGAATTGTGTTGCAGGTTACTGGCAGTTTGGTGAGTAACCTTCTTGGCTAGCGGGGTGGTATGCAACTGATGATCACCAATCAGGACATGGGAGGAGGAGTTTGCATGCCCCTCTGAGCCATGCACATTGTCCAGCTCTTTGCCATCAATCTCAGGTGCACAGACTAGAATGACATAGAAGTGGTGTTTCTGCAAGAGCTCCCAGTTGTAGCCAGTGTCCTTGTGGCCGTTGCAATGACCATAATGAACATTGAGGTATGAGAATAGTTCTGGGAACAATTCTCACAGCCACTCATCAATAGCTGGCCTCCCCCATTTGAGGTTGAATGCAAAGTCAGCACTGCTGGGGCCCTTCTTGACAAGCAAACTGTAGAGGCAAAACTCCTCTTCTTGCTCCGGAGTGATTTATGCATTACTCTGGAGCTCCCAAACTGTATGTCTGTGCCGCTTCTGATGGTATAGGTAAGGTTTACTGATATATTCTGCATTGTGGCATAGATACTAACCTTTTGCACCATACCGCTGGGATGGACAACAACCACACCAATCTTCCTGAGCTTCTCAGCACCTGGACCTGATTTGGCTTGCACCACTTTTGCCTTTGTGCCACTGCTTGCTTTGTGGCCTAACTGTATGTTTGAGGTAAGTCCGTCTCATAGAAGGTACTATCTCAGACATCACCTGATGTGTTCCATTAGAGCTTGATGATGCTTTCCTCAATACAGAATGGGCCTTGGTGTGGTACTGCTTGATCATCTCCTGGGCCACAGCATCGGGTACCTTTGGTGCCAGCTCTCGCACTGTTGGGTTTGCTGGACTGCCAGATTGGTGATGTGTCTTGGTTTGTGCCAGGATAGACATTGTCCACTTGTTGATGATCTGTTCAGTGTCCTCCTCAGGTGGGGCCACCATGTTGCCTGACCAGTAACAGTGTTGCGAGCATCCACAGGTGCAACAACCTTTGGCCTTCACCTTGGTGCCCTTGCTATGCTTCTTTAAGTACATGCACATACATGTCTCACTGTTACTGACATTGCCTGAGCAGCGAGGGGCATCAACACAATGGGTGGGAGTCATGGCGGACGCGGTGAGGGCAAGGTCAAGAAGGTGTGCTGGCAGTGTAGTGGATGAAAGTGCTAAGTAGGGTGCTCTCTACATGCAAGAATAAAAGTGTACAACCATCACTTGTCACCAGTATCCTTAGCTCTTACAAGTGATCAATATTTAATATAGACACCATTTGATGCTGTTCCAGTGATATAACTAGAGTTCTCCTTGCTCCCTCAAGACAAACTGGTGTAGAGTTTCATGTTCGCGGGTGCTTGTTCGGTGTCTAAGCGTGCGAGGTCAGACGACAAGCGGCAACAGGAGGGAGAGTGAACAGGCATGTTTGCAGCGTGAAGGGAGCAACAAGAGTGGGGGAGAGGGAGAGCAAACACGTAAGGTGTGCGTAGAGAGGCGGGCTGCATACATAAGGGGCCTGCGCGCCACCATCCACATGCGGTGCGCAAGCTCACTCGTAAGTGCCAAACACAACAACTGGGTCATTACATCAAGCTGTTGTGTCCATTCTACCACACAGGGCCACCACATTGCAAAAGGAGGAGCAACATCAACTTTTTGCCCTGCACACCCATAAGAGATCTCTCCTACCTCTCTGTAAAAACCTCCCATCCATTCCTGCTGCGAGACATCATAGTGGCGGGGGATGATGTGCTTCTCACAAACTTTGCGGAGGCATGCACAAATTGCAGTGTATGTGTTATCAGAGGCAAATGGACATCCACTGTTAGAGACTGGGATGGGTGGGTGGCAAATATGTCACTGTTGGTCACCTGCGAGAAGGTGATCTAGAAAATCCTGCAGACCTGAGCAGTCTGAGTTGTTCGAGTCTGTGTCAGCCAAGTTGTCTGAGTCTGCACCCACCAAATTGTCTAAGTCCACCCCACTGGCTGAGAGTTCTGAGTCAGTGTTGGTAGGTGTGCCACTACTCGTACTTTCTGAGCTTGAGTTGTTGCTGTCATCCGAGACCTAGGACTCTGAGTCAGAGTCAATGTCATAATAGCCTGCAGCCATTTCCCCATGACGGTGTTATAAAGGAGAGCCTTCAACCCCATAATATCTAGATATGACCTCTGGATGGACATTGTTCAGATAGTCGTGACTTGGGGTGCCATGCTCAGGTCAAGACAGCACGCACATATCCTGATTACATAGGAACCAGTCAAAATACAACCAATTATAATTTGAGACAATGAACAACAACGTGGATGTACTGATAGGCTCTGATTTTTTCCTGCCCCTGAGATGGGTTGATGATACCACTCTTGTCAGAATGCATCACAGTCAGCATTGATTGCATCAAGAAAGAGGATATGAAGCAGCCACAGGTGACCCAGCTTCACAGGATCAAGATGATGTTGCTTTTCAAGATGTGTGAAGAATGCCTGCCAGCAGATGGTGAACTGAGTGCTGACCTTTACCCACATTTGCTCAATCTGGGCATGTTGAGCTAGTTATGTCAGTAGTGGAAAGGGGACACAACTGGTTAATTATTAATATATATAGACAACATACAGAACTTACCTTCCCCACATGAAGGACACTTGATTTAGACCACAATGCTTGATCATCCAGATTGTAAAACTCACAAGTGTGGGGGCGCAATCTGTTGCCCCTTATCCTGCGAGTACTCTGGTCCGGGCTCTATTGAAGCTTGGCATACTTGGGGGATGGTGGGGCAGGTTAGAAAGGCTGCCCACACCAGGTGCATGGGTTCCAAATACCCGCACACCATATATGTCTATCTAATACATATTATCTTATCTTTGCCCAGTGCTTACAGCGCTGGGCCAGTGGATGTACAATGCTCATAACAACCTCATACTGGGTTGTTACACAGATGGCAACCTCAACATTCTCCTCTTCACGATCTCCATGCACACACAATGGAAATCCATACTCCTTCCCTGCTTCCAGGAAGAGTGTAAAGACAGTCTGAGTGTGATTGTTGGGATGGATGTGCAGCATGACCATCTATAATGCGGTACACATAATGTGATGATGAATATCAGAACAAGTTGCTGTGACAGCATGCTCACCAAATGATCTGATCCATCTGTGCTGCCATGGAGTACTAAACCCCAGCAGATAAGCTTGTGATGTCCATCTATATGCCACAAATAGTTTGAGTAAGGGACAGAATAGACACAATGGTCAATGATAGCATGGTTTTGGAGAACCTGGCCAAGACCATCAGTATAATGGAGAGCATCTTGGATCTGCTGGCACTGAACAAGCAGTCTGCATGAGAGCAGAAAGCCAGTGATGTACCATATCCTGGACGTCAGCTTGATCTCCTTCTACGCCCATACAAGTGTGTTGAGGTCGGTGTTAGGGATGTCTGAGTAGGTCTTCAAGATGCCTAAGACCTTTATCTTGTTGCGCAGAGTATTACAATTTTTGAGGCCGTGTGCGAACATGATCAAAGGGATTATATAATTTCCAGATGTTACATCCTGAAGCCCCTCAGGGTCAATAATCAATTCTGTCTGTTTGTGTTGTCCTGTCCTGGCCATGGAGATGACTACATGTCTTCTGAGATCATCTTCAGCATTTTTAACATGTAAGACAACTCTGATTCCAGAAAATGTGCATACAATCTAGGTGGTGCAATACACACACATTTTCATCCACCTTGGCCGCTTTGTCCAGCTCCTGAACTAACATCAACATTGCCAATTTTGCATATCCCACCCATGTATCATTCCCTAGCAAGCCAGCGAGTTCTTCAAGGATAGGCTGGACACACTGCTGAATGTGCTCAGATTGTAGATGTAGCCTGATAGGGTCTCCTTCCTCTAGACATAGGAGTTGACTGGCTTTGCAAAATGTCTGGTTATGTACAAAATGTGGTGTTTAATGAACACATTGTCCACCTGTGATGCAAGCGATGTAAGCATCCAACAAGTGTCTGACATGTCCTCCACACAGCGGGTAAAGTGGTATCTTGCAAGGCGGGAATTTGGTAGGAAAATCCCACAAAGTCTTTTCTTTCCCTGGAATGTGACCTAAGCGCCCAGAGCAGGTATCCTTCTGATGAACATCTGGGAATGTCAGCACTGATATGCCATCTGGTGTACTATTTTCCTGGTGGTGACTGTGTCATTCTGGTAAGGATTTGAAGCTACTCAACATCACTGGTGGTACTCACTACTGTGTTAGACAAGCTCTCCCAGAGCCAATCCCTGTACTGCCTGCACAAGGAATACCTTCAGCTTGACATAGGGTGTTTCCAAACACTCCTATCTATATGTCCTTCTAGCCTGCTTGAAGGTGCAGATGACTCCCACTTGATTGTGATACCTGCTAATCCTGTGAAGGACTTCAACCATTTCCTGTACTACCTATTGTGTCAGTGAGTATCTCTGCTTGACACCAATCAAGGTGTACAACAACTTACCTAGAATTGTTAGTCAGCTTCCCATTGAAGACAATGCTGCACTTGTTGCAGTGCTCAACTTGGGGTATTTCTTCGACCTGGAGTGCGCTCAGCACAATACTCATATTGCTCCAGAGCAGCACCCTGGCTTTAGTGTAGCAATGAAGCTTGCTCTGGGAATCAAAAATATGCTCACCAACCAGATAGAGGCTGGATTTTGCAAGCTGGTCCAGTGCCCTCTCAAATCCAATGTCCGACCTGCAAAGCCATTGACACACACCGAAGGGTTGTAGCATTGCACTGCCCACTGTCAAGCACACTCCATGTTGCTTGTTTGATATCCAATGTGAATATGGCTGGGAGCGCAAGTGGTGGAACAAGGTTGCCAAATGGTTGCTTCACCCGAAGCAGTCAAATTCTGGGTCAGAGATTCAAGAAATGTTGGAAGTGATAGAGGTGAATGACATGATGGCAGACTGGAAGGCCATGTCATGCGGATGCAGCGGGGGCACAGGACGAGTCTGAGCTGGACGTGGACAGTGGGGAGCTCGTCGTGATGGGCACGCGGAGCAGCACGCGGGGGTTCTTGGCGAGAGGTGGCGGGGCGGGGGTGCCTGTGTTCATGGGCGAAGGGTATGTGCAGGGCGCGTCGGCGGCGGAATGGCTGGCGACGCGCGCTGAGCGGTCGAGGAGCGGGACGGGCGAGAGTGGCTCGAGGAAGCGGCGGTGAGGACGTGTACATGCAGTCGGGGCAGTGGGTATGTTGGACATGCGCATGGGGATCTAGTCGTCAATTTGTCTGTCTTGCTCTCGATTTGTTGTCTTGTTTCGCAGATATCTATATTGCTATGTCCCTGCAGGGTGTGTAGTGTATAGTATTGTATATAGGTAGACTGTGTCATTATAGCCCAAGTTCCACGTCTCATTAAGGTGTGCTACCTCGAGTTTGACAGTGCCTGCTCGCTTCATGAGCCGTCTGCCGGGGTGTCATATTGTTTCGTTGGCAGATGTGTGCGAGCACAGAGGTACCACAGCCGATGGCCAGACGGGTGAGAAATATGGATGAAGATCTGGTCGTACGTGGTTGTGATTGAGATCATGATTGGCAAAGCGGTGGTTGGAAAGATGGGGAACACTCTCGGATGAGGCTGCTGGGCTAAGGCTGAACATGGATCCACCCACAGGTTATCCGGATCCAAACCCACGGGTAATTCACACACAAAATGCTCAACCCAGACCTGCACGGATTGAACCCGCAAACTGACCCGAACCCGCAGATCTGGACCCGGAACCCGCAGGTAGAGCTGTGGGTGACCTGGAGCTGGACTTAGCCATAAAATAAACTCAGTTATCCAACAAAAACTATGTCAAAAACCCTCAAAAGAGCGCCATCATTCATTCATTCATGAGTACCATAGCTACAGTAGCAAGTATATGTTCAATTCTTCAGGACAGGAGTAATGAGCAGGTCAGGAGCAATGAGCAGGACAAAAGCGACGAGCAGGACAGAAGGTTATACTAAGTACAGCAACAGAAGCAGCCGGGAACTTAGTCGAGTTCAATGACATCACCGCCAGCCTTAGCGCTGTTCGGGACAGGCTGAGCGACGTCGACGGTGCACTTCTTACCTGCACTGTGCTGACGGATGACCTCGACAAGGTCGGCCTCAGGAAGGAGGTCCGCAATGCGAGCCCATGAACTGAGAACAGTGTTCACGCGGACGGATTTGTCCGCGAGCGAATGACGAAGGCGGGAGACGGTGAGGCGACCGCGTGAGAATGCACGCTCGGTGTCCGTTGATGTGGCTGAAAGAATCAAGAGGCATCAGAATACCTCCATGTTAGTATGTACAGGATGAATGGACAACATACCTGGAGCGGAAAGGAAGTTGATCACCATCCGAGCAAGGGCATGCTCGCCGCTAAACTCCGATGACGACTTGAGGACCAGATCCCAGTACTTGAGGGGATCAGTCACGGTCTCGGCCGGGGGTTCCTCCAGGTACTTCTTCAGCGCGTTGACGCATCCAGCCTTGGCAGCTCCACCAATGGCCGCAAAGCGCTTGCGCGTGCTCTACAAAGAGAATGAGTAAGACACTGCTGCAACAAGTATCTACAATACGAAGCGAACATACCGCGGACGCAGCAGATGCAGCTGCGCTGCATCTACCAGGGCCCGGTTGAGACGCTGACGGTGCTGGCACTGCAGGGATATCAGCGGGTGCAGGGGCGTCCTTGGGTTTGTAGTTGCTGGTCCATTCCTTCTCGATGATCGCCCACACCTCGGTGATCCAGTCCTCAGGCCAGGACTGGTCCTTGAAGTACTGGGTCTTGTAGCGAGGGTGAAGCACTAAGAGATGTATTAGTATGCAGTAGCTTAGGTAGTGAATAAACACGTACTCATCGTGATACGGTACACGATGGTGGTGTCCGTCAGTGTGTAGTATTTGTCCAAGATGGCGCGGCCGCGTTTGGCGGCGCCACGGACGGCCAGGTGCAACATTTCATCGGCGATGAACTCGTCGACGTGTTCGGTGAGGAGGTCCATGAATGGGATGACTTCATGCACAAGTCCACGGCTGCTGTGCGAGATCTTGTTAGTCGAGTACACGAAGGGCTTCCAAGAAGCACAGGCTATCAGCGTGACTTCGCACGTCGGAATAGAATGCACACTCACGTCGAGAAGCCGGTGGAGCTGATTGAGCAGCATCCAGTCGTCATCAGTGAGAATGAAGCGGCGCAGATGTACTCCGCGGGGCTTGTTGAACTGAGCCATGTCGCAAAGATCACCGAGCACTTCTTGCAGCTCCAGTGCCCTCTCGATGACGGCTGCAACTGTGTTCCAGCGCGTCGCAACCGAGCGCACGAGGACTTCGCTATGGATGTCCGGTGCGTCGTGGGTGAGGGTCGCGAGCGCGGCGCGCACTGGAGGACTGTTCCAGACCTTCTTCGAGAGTTTTGTAACCTATCAGAACAATCAATACAATGAAGACTTCGCATGATAGAAGCGGTGTACCTTCTCGACGGCGAGCCGGCCCTCCTTGATATCCTGAGCAGTTAAGGTGATGTCGACATTGTTGTTGGCCATGTCGTCGAGCAACACGTCGTCCGCATCCTCACACGCTTGATCAACCTCCTGTGCAGCTTTGAGGTCGTCCTCATCGACGTCCTCCGGGTCGTCCAAAGCGGCGAGGTCAGCATCTTCGTCGTTATTGCCAGCTTGAACGCCGGCATCGGCCTTCGCCTTGGGCTTGCGCAAGAACATCGACATGATGGCCTAGTATGAATGGGCGTGTCAGCAATACAATCTTGTGGAAAATAGCGAAGCACATCACCTTGATGACCAGGTTGAGGACGTGTCCAAAACAACGGACCCGAGCCATGGGTCCCCAAAGTTCCTTGACCAGTGTATGCATTTCTTTCAGCATTGTTGTGTTGTTGTCGGCGTTGTCGACGGTGACTGCTAGGACCTAGTGAGGTGCAAGGTATCAATAAATGGTAGTAATGACGCGTATATTAGTGAGCGGCTTACCTTCTTCTCAATGCCGTAGCCGGTAAGGCATTCCACAAGCTTTTCTGCCAAGTACTTTCCAGTGTGGCCGTTCGTCAGCCCATCATACTCGATTAGTCTCATGTGCATAGTATGGGATGGGAGATGAGACGGCGTACCTAATGAAATTGAGTATGATATGCTCAATCTTGCCGTCACGGTGCCAATGCGCGGTGACGCCCAAGAAGGACATGATGTTCGGTGATGTCCAGCCATCGACGCATATGTGAATCTTGCAGGGCAAACTCTGCAAAGGACATGATGGTAAGCACAGAATTAGGGGAGAGAAGCGTGTACTCACGGAGAGGAATGCAATGATGCAGATCTTTCCATCCAACATGATCATTTGGATGTCGCGGGATACGGTGACGCGCGAGGGCAGTTCGACCTTCGCGTATAGCATACACATGAGCTCCTAGAACTCCAGGTCGTCTAAAATTGTGAACGGGCGATGGCGGCGCGCACACCACATCACAATGAGATATCGCACATGCGCAGGACTGTACGCTGTGCCGCGTGCATACGCGGTGATCATTTCAACTTCCAGGGTGTCGTCCGGGTCACAGAGGCCGCAGTGACGGGTGAGGTTACCGGTCGATTCCTCGTAGTCGGCACGGTCGACGTGTTTGGATGGGTACCTGCGAAGGTAAGTAGCTAGTAAGTACACATACACAGTCCTGGAGGAATCGCAGACGTACTTCTGGCAGACGAAACGATGGACAACGCCGCCTTGAGGAGTCTGGATTATCTTGGGCTTCATGAAATGTTTGTAGACGTCCGAGCACCACTTCTTCGAGAGTGCATCTATTGAAAAGTCAGCGCCAACAAGTATACGTGAGCTGACAGCACTGACCTAGGATTTGCTCTGGTGTCTTGCCGTTGTACTTCTCCAGGAAGGCAGCGCGCTTCTCCCCAATGCGAGGGAGGGGGCCCTTGCTGGCGAGAGTGACGCGCGCAGCGACAGCCGCCACAGGTTCATCGGCGTCGTTGGCTGTCGGGTCGTCACCAGGAGGCTGAGCACTGTCCCCACGAGACACGCCAGCCGCAGACGTCCCGGCGGCAGCAGACGAGGTGGCAGCAGACGAGGCAGCAGCGGACGAGGCAGCGGCGGATGAGGCAGCGGCGGACGAGGTGGTGGAGGAGGAGGGCGTTTGTTAGCAGGGTGGGAAGGCTCCTGGGAGGACGCGGCAGCATTTCTGCCAGTATTGGAGGTCTTCGTGGACGACAAGGCATCGGATGAGTCACTGTTGCGGCGGCGCTTGCCAGAGCTCTTGTTTGCGGGCGGCATAGAGCGCAATGAATAGAGAGGGAGGCGAGGATATGCGTGTGGGTGGTGCTTACAATTCGTAGACTCGCAGGGCCGCCTTTATACGCTGGACAGACTCCCTTTGGGCCGTTCAGCGCGTACAGTGGCCCCCAAGAGAGAGTGGACTTTGCTGCAACTTGCACGTCCCACGAGAGTGGCGATATCTCGCCGTGCAGCCCTGATTGGTGAGCGCAGGTGCGGGTCATTCAGGAGCTCCCGGGACCCGTCCTTGCTGTACAACAGATACGGCTGTAGGCACATCGTTCTTGCCAAGCAGCAGCGCTGACCAGTGTATCCTGTTTCACCGTTAAGCGGATTCGGCGGCCGTTCACAAAATGCGAGGCCCTGTGCTGACCTTGTCACGATGTGAGTTGGCTGGGCCGGGAGTCCGACCTTGCCGACGTTGGTGTTGAAACATACTGAGCCAGATCCGTCGATTTGGGAGAGATCTAGCTAGCAATGGGGACAATGTGAAGAGGTCTCACAGCGACGGTTGAATAGATGGACCAGTCGATCAGGAAATTGGGTGGTGGAGGGGGATGTGGCCGTCTCGTACGAGTTTATACCCAGCTGGTAGGTTTGATGTCCAAAACAGGTCCTTCATGCGCCCACAAACCCCATTTGGCCAGTATGCCCGCGCTGGCCAGCTGCCACTGTCTCCCGAGCTTCAACCACAGCTCAGGACACTGCTCCTCTCCTTGTCTCTCTACTGCGGCAGGTCTTTCAGCCTCAAGCTCGTGTTCCTTGGTTTCGGTGATGGATCTGGTTGTACCTGGAGCCCAGATTGAAATTGTCTCGCACTGACAACAATGGTAATCTCGCATAAAATGCCCGATCCTGTGAGGTACGTTCGTTCTCCCTGTGGGTTTCAGCAAGCGTTGATCCTAACGACCTACGGTTCAAAGTTTAGATATTGTTTTGGGGCGGATACCGGGAGCCGAGCGCAGCATGCAGCAGGTCAAGTCGGGAGTTGCTGGAATGTGTGTGCCCGATGACCGACACGGCGCACGGCCTTCACTGGCCGACACACAGCGCCCCCCGAGCACCGTCTTCAGTGGCCGAATGACCCATACGATCCAAGGAATAGTATTGTGCACCAGGAGAGGCTCAACCGTGCACTATAAGGGCGGGCAATGTTCTTCAGGCAAGTATCATCGCTCCCCTCCCTCTCCCATACACCGCTGTTCGACCTCGCTCCACACCAAGATGGCCTTCACCGAAGCTTGCATGGTCCTTAAGGCAGATGCCTGGACTAGCCCCGGGTTGCAGAGGCCCGAGTATGGCCTGTCATTGACCATTTTCGCCTACGACAGTGATTGAATCTTCACGGTGAGTATGATTCGCCATCGTGTCTGCGCCATTGGGCGTTGTTCTGACATCTTTGCACACAGTTCAATCTCCCTACCTTCAACTTCAGACACATCGTCGTGATTCTCTGCGACAGATGGCTGCATGTCGTCCGCAACACGCTGCTTCCCAACGACTTCGTCAGCGAGGAGCAAGCCAACCTCTTCATCGACTTGTTCCTCGTCTACCGTGCTACCGCCGCTCAATCTCCCAGGGTCGATGACGACACCTTCGGCGACCTCGTCAATCAGCTTCTCGAGGGCGCACTCTCTCAATCTCATGGTGACCCTGCCGGCAAAGCACTTGCTGCGGTAGTGCTCTATATGCAGTTCCTCTTACCTGTGGTACGTCTTTATACCATACACAGCTTGTACCTGTTCACTAACACAGCCTTACCACCACCTTGCAGAGACTCTTCCAGGATCCCACCGACCTCTTTGCGCTCACGTCAGAGGAGCTCCGCATGAGGGATGATCGGGCCTTGCGGCATGCCGCACGTGTGTTGCCCCGCCTCCCATCAACACTGAGCCTACCGGCGCCCCTTCTGCCACTCCTCCTGTGATTGGCAGCGACGGTGCCACGCTCGTGTCCGATGGCCAATTGGTGTGCAGCACAGACCTGCCTCGAGGCCTTGTTGTTGCAAGCGACACTGACGGTGATGACGACATGCCGCCCCTCATCTCGCCCACTAGCTCGGAGTCAGAGATCGGGGATTTCTAGTCGCACACGCACTTCTTTATGATACAAGTCTTCCCATGTTTTGATTGTCCAGACCTTCTTGTTTCTCAAATATCATACGTCACCAGAGTACCTTTGCCATGCCTACGGATCCGGGTGACCTACGGCTGACTGGCCTGGATGTGAATGACTGATCTGGATCTGTGCCTGATCCGGGGCCCAGGCAACCACATCCGCATGAGCCGTGACCCACAGGTGCGGGTCCCAATTCCATGGGTCTACCCACACTAGGATCCTCATCCGTGTTCAGCCTTATGCTGGGCCGCTTGACATTATCCCAAGGAACACACCATGGTAAACATCGACAACATACGCATCGTACCCACGAATGACTTCCTCGACAAAATCCTACCCATCCATCACTCTGTCCTCGATGAAATCTACACAAATGTCACAAAACTGGAACTGGACCTCTATGGTGAGGAACGACACTGGAAGGGCTTTCCACCCAGCGGGCAAGCATTCGAGGAAGATCAACTCTATCCACCGTTCGTCGACGCTGCAAACAAGATTGCGGACACGGTGTTAATGAACATAATTTGGGAGAAGGGAGCATTGATGCAGGAGATAAGGATTGTTGAGGATGGACTCCACTCCTTGCTGCCTTAGTGGAATGGTGAGTAAGTGCTAGCTGCACGGTCTCTCAAATATTCATTACTGTATTCCAGTTGACTGTCTCATCTTGAGAGCCCTCTAAGCTCATTATAGAGTATCTAGGCTTGATTCTCATATGCTCAGTATGTTTTCCCAAACCTCTTGCCTTGTGCTACATATTTTTCTTGATGAGTTACTGGCTGACCTTAGATTAGATTAGATTATATCTTTGGCAGCTCTCTCTGTCTGCTCTCGATCTCCATTGGTCTATGTGCAACCACTATCATATCTAGACACTCATCCATCCCTCTCAACACTACCCTTCTCTGTGTGCTGACCATCGCCAGAACTGAATATGCTGCTTTGCCCAATCTGGGTGCTTTTGCTTATTGCTCTTTGGCAAGAATCCTGCCTACATTGTAGCCATGAATTCACCGCTTCTGAGAGTCCACTGTCCACCAATACTACCCTAGACTCTTGCAAGAATGTAAGGGTTCTGGACGGACTTATGGTTAGGGTTCTTGGACTTATGCCTCAGATGCTAGCTACATGGTCTTTAGCTTTCCACCACATCACTTGTCGCTACTTCTGTGTTATCTCTGGTTATAGATCAGGATCTAACGCAGCTGTGACTGGTGTGAAGAAGGCTCAACCCCCTGTATTCTTACAAAGAAGTACCACCAACATAGAGGTGCATGGTACATGCACTGATCATTGTCCAATGAAGCTTGGTGGTAAGAATCCCCTCTCTGGCTCTATATCCTTTGGTCCAATTGGATTGGCCCTGGTGTGGTCATGAATGTATAACTAGGCTTATGATCTTCTGCAAGCCAAGCCTGCAAAGACATTCTGTGTGCTATGTTCATCTCCTTCAGCCGGACAGCTCATGTTCTACTAAGCGGCTCAGAAAGGAAGATGGCCTCATGATGTGAAATGTGCTGAAGGTACCCTCACAGTGCCATTTTGTGGAGGTGTAGATCTCTTCTGCATCTTATTGAAGCAATGTGTAAGAACCCGTCGGTTCTATCATAACCAGACCTTGCTAGGTCGTGCGCGGAGGACGACTAACCGTCATCGAGTAAAGGAGACCGATGTCTCCAAGGTTCTCGGAGACCCAGGGCGCATAGGCGCCCGTAGATTAGATGTGTTACGTCATGTACTTTACATAAGTGTACGACGCCCCAAGGTTCGGGCCTTGGGCGTCTGGTGGGGTTGACTTCTACCCAACCCCACCATCCTATGAGTACGCCGAGCAATACAGCCCAGTACAGAGTACTTGTGGGATACCGGGGACCGGTAGAGGTCACGTATACTTACACTTTTTTACTCTAGCCGCGAGAACGAACCTTCGTTCAAAGCATCAGTAGAGCTCGATGTCACCACGTCATCAGAACTCGGACGCCTTACGACAGCGTCCTGATATGGACCCCACGCAGCCTTCTGGAACTTCCAGCCACCCTGAGCGAGCCCCTGGCAACCAACCAGGTTCTTCGCAACCTGCCACTTCGGGCGACGCCAACCCACCGCCAGCAGCGGCTCCTGGGCCTTCGGGCCAACCCCCATCTCCCCGGGGCGACCCTGCACGAAGTTTCGTGCCCAATCCACCTCCAGCGCCGTCGGCAGCTCCTGCGAATTCGCCACGACGCAATACACTGGGACCGGAGGCTCCGTGCGCACCGTCGCGCACTGGGTCTGTACGCTCGGCCCCAGGGGGCATCCCCCAACATGCCGAGCCTCCCAGGGCCACCACTACGGACGCTCCATGTCCCGGATCCACCAGTAATCTTACTGAGGATCTTGAGCAGATCGGCGACGACTGGGCCGGCATTCGGCAGAACTCGCAGCGGCGAGAAACGATCCAGCCCGCGCCCGCGTTAAGAATCATGGGATTCTTGCAGGACTTGTCAGAACGCTATAAGGCGTTGAGAGAGCAAGTTGTGCTCGCGGAGGCCGAGCTCAATGACCAACTCGCTGCTTTTGAGCGAGAAATGCGAGAAATGGCCCAACAGGGCGCGGACCATACGGTGGGTCCTGAAAACAACGTCGAGGACATTATCGACGCCACTCAGGTGGAGGCCCACTTGGCTGGCCCTCCGAGTCCTACACCTAGTGAGGTGCGCCGACAGCAAATGGAGTACGATCGCGTGGAGCGACTACACCGGGCTGGACTTAGTCAAGTCGGTCCTCTGGCGGGTCCTTCCCGTATCGTCTCCCCCGCTCCTGCAGGTCCCGCACCCATTCGTGCAGAGCAACCCCAACGGAGTGTAGCTTTCGGACAGTTCAAACCGTCGAACATCACCGCACCTCCGGACTGGGACCAGTACGAATCTGCGTCGCAGGCTCCCCGGAGAGGTCGTAGACCTGCCACGTCTACGGTGGTACCCCAACAGTTTGTATTTCGACCGCGTCGGTCCATGGCCCCAGGTGCCTCTGTGCATCCCGGACTTCCAGTTGTCCCTGAGCAGGACCCGAACCGGTCCGAGGAGCTAGCATATACCGGTCCCAGCTACGGACCTCGCGACACCCGAGAAGTCCAACGGCTTCTTGGGATGATCGATGAAATAGTCGGGGAGGAACCTACCTCCAGCCCGCCTGAAGGTCACGAAGATGACACTTCCGAAGCCGTATGCAGGCAAGGATGATCTCGACGCATTCGAGATTTGGTTTCATAACCTGCTCGAATTTTTCCGTACACTCCAGATAACCGGCCCTTCTATGGACCGTGATCGTCTACAAATACTGGGCGATTGTTTGGCCGACGATGCGGCCACTTGGCTGTACAATACTGTACAATCCCCTTCCCGTGAACGACGGGATTGGCTGTTCGAGGAGGCCATAGTCGGTTTATTCCGACGTTTCATACACCGAGATAATCATCTCCAAGCATCTCAGGAGTATGAGAACCTGAGATTCGAGCCCAGTAAGGGCGGAGTCGCCGCGCTGTACGAACACTTACTGTACATCACCGAGAAGATGTTGGAGAAGCCTTCTCCATTCCAGATACGTTGCAAGTTTATAGAGACGTTACCCATCAGCTACGAGATTACTCTCACTGTACTTAACGGCCTCTCTGTTAAATATAATAGTTTATCTCAGCTTTATCAGGCTGCACTCGAGATCGAGCAAAGTTCCCGGGCGATACAACAACGCCGTCGCCTCCGCGACACCACCCCGGGAACCAACAATCCCTCGTCGTCGAACGACCATTGCACCACCCGTTCGAACAACACCCAGCCACGGAGATCTCCCGCGGCAGAGCCCTCGCCTAGGACGAATTCGTCCACCGTAAGGCGACAGGGTCCGTCTCGTACGGCTCCAGGTCGCACCGATCGACCAAGACCCACTCTGGGGCAGGTATCTCGTCCCGCCCCGAAGCCTGCAGCCACCAAGACAGCATCGCAGTGCTTCTCATGCGGGCAAATCGGGCATTTCGCATCAGACCCGGCTTGCCCCAACCATGGCAAGAAGACCACTCCTGGTCAGTGCATGTTCGCGCAACGGGTAGTGGACGACACTTCGGACAATGAACAACCGGACGCACCCATCGAGACACAGACGGTCGAGTTTGACCTGGCCGATGACGCAGGCACTCCGGAGGACACCCAGGGGCTGGATCCAGAGGCCGAAACGGTCCAGGACCTCCCTCAGTCCGAATTCGAATTCGTAGGATCGCAATACGAATCCGCGGACGAACAAGTCCAGTCGGAATGGGAAGATTTCGAACACGACGACGCCGTGTATATGGCAAGCATGCGAGTTGAGGCAATTGCCTCAGAAGGATCGGCAAATGAGCCAAGGATCCACAGCATGGCTATTGCCAATGAACGCGGCCTGCGTCACGCATGGATCTACGACGCAAAAGTCCGCAAGATTGAGGACCCGGCGGCTCAACCCCAACGGGTACACGAAGCTCAACGCACACTATGTGCGGAGATACCGATCAACGGTATTAAAGCATTAGTGCTATTCGACTCGGGCTGCACTACCGACTCCATTACTCCGGAGTTTGCGTATCTGTGCAAGGCGGGCAGGATTGACCTGCAGGAGCCAGTAGGCCTCCAGCTGGGGACTAAGGGTAGTTGTACGAAGATCAATTTCGGGGCGCAAGCCGAAATCGCACTGAACTCAGTGCGTAATACACATTATTTCGATGTTGTCGATATCGACAAGTACGACACAATATTGGGGACAGTATTCTGTCGTAAGTACGGTATTGTACTGGACTTTGCGAACGACCGGGTGTTGGTCGGGAAGCAGAGCATTCCCTTATTCAAGGAGGAGGCCATTTCCTCCAAGACACCAAAACGGTCGTTCAAGGAACCTATTAAGTGGGTAACCGAGAACGGACCGTTGGTCCAATAGGGGAGCATGGCGAAGTCCACGAAAGTGGAACCTCCCCATACGCGCTATGCAGGACCGCAAGGGTCATCGGAAGGGGGAGGGAACGGCAATATGGCCGTGACAATTCCGGTTCGACACCAAGGGCGAGCCGTCACCAGCTCTGCTCCTGTAATTACAGAGCGCATAGTACCGACGATTCACTCGTCGAAGGGTCCACGCAAGGACTGCTTTGGATTCGATGACCCATATGGGGTCAATGAGATGCTAGATCGCATAGCGAGCGATGCATGGGAGTACGAGGAAATCCGACGGTCTCACGTCGGGTTTGTCATCAACGATGACGAGGAGAAGGAGCTGGTTAAACTCCGCGAGAAGTGGTATAAATCCACTGAGGACATCATGCGTCCTGCTCCGGAGGAACTCCCTCCGTTCCGAGAAGTGAATCATCGGATTCCTCTCATAGACGAGAAGAAGATCTACCGCTACCACCTGCCTAGGTGCGCCGACGCGATCAAGACTGATCTAATGACAAAAATCAACCGCTATGTGAAAGCGGGATGGTGGTGGCCGGCCACGGTAACGCAAGCAGCACTGCTGCTATGTGTGGCCAAGAAGAATGGCAAGTTGAGAACGGTCGTCGATGCACGACAGAGGAACGACAACATGGTCCACGATTTGACCCCGTTCCCGGACCAGAACCAGATCCGAATGGATGTGGCTCGGGCCCGATATCGGTCTAAGATAGACCTGTCCGACGCGTACGAACAAGTGCGCATTGTGGCCGAAGACATCTGGAAAACCGCATTTGCGACGCCCTTTGGGACGTTCGTGAGCGAAGTCATGCAACAGGGGGACACGAATGCCCCTTCGACGTTTCAACGTCTAATGACCGCGCTATTTTGCGATTTTATCGGACGATTTGTACATGTCTACCTAGACGATATATTCGTCTATTCGGACACGCTCAAAGAACATGAGCAACACCTGGCCCAGGTGTTCGAGATATTACGGAAGGTGAAGCTCTTCCTAAGTCGCAGTAAATGCGACTTATACTCGAAAGACTTAGATTGTCTTGGCCATCATATCGACGATCGCGGACTACACGCTGATACCGACAAAATGAGTCGCATTCGGAGTTGGCGCACTCCTCGATCGTACCATGAGGTACAACGGTTCCTAGGGCTAGTGAATTACCTAGCCCATTTCATGCCTGATGTCACGGCGTATACGTCGCCTCTGTCCGCGATGGTCCGCAATGACCAACCATTTGTATGGCGTACACTACATGACAAGTGTTTTGAAGCTATCAAAGCCTTGGCGTGTAAGGTGCCCATTCTCAAGCCAATCGACCCTCGATTGCCCGAGCCGATCTGGCTCATCTGCGATGCTTCCATCTACGGAATTGGGGCCGTGTACGGCCAGGGCAAGGACTGGCAAACCTGCAGGCCCGCAGGATTCTTGTTGAAGAAATTCTCTTCTGCACAGAAGGCGTACCATACGTACGAGCAGGAAGCACTCGCCATCATGGAGGGACTCCTTAAATGGGAGGACAAGCTCCTCGGACGCCCCATACACGTCGTAACCGACCATAAAGCGTTGGAATTCTTGCAGGGCATAGAACACCCGAGTCGTCGCCAAATTCGTTGGTACAAATATCTGGCGCGATTCAAGTACGATATCACGTACGTACCCGGGAGACTCAACAAGGTGGCGGACTGTTTATCTCGTTACCACGAGAATGATAACTATCATGGCGAGATTCCTGACTACGATATGGTCAACGCCGATGCACGTTTGGATCCGGACGGGGATGACCTTCCCCAATCCCGACTCATCAAACTACGAGGAGGACGTATTCTACGTCGTACCCGCCAACAGGCAGCCCGCGAAGCCCGTACCACGGACGCTCCAGTCCCGACGGACCGAGTAGAAGCTCGAGTAGTTGAATCCGAGCAGTATGCTCATCATCAACCCACTTCAACTACCCCCGACGTGAATACGTCCGAGCCAAAATCACCGACACTTGCGGAAGCGTTGGCTAGTGGTCCGTCCCTACGAAAATACGTAGAATCGGATGAGGGCTTCTGGCAAGCCATCCGCGAAGGGTATACCGCCGACAGAGCACTGTCCAAGGTATTAGGCAACCCAGCGGGGTTTAGTTCCTTTGCATTATGCGACGGCATTATCTACACCAAGAACCGTCAAGACGAGGAAGTCGTCTGTCTTCCCCGGGCCATCTACAAGGGCCGCTCAATTCCCGAGCTGATACTGAATCAAGCGCATACGGCTCTGGGACACCTCGGTCCTCAACGTACGTCGGAATACGTACGACATTGGTTCTGGTGGCCGGCGTTGCGGAAGGATGTAGACAAATATTGTCTCAGTTGTGGCACCTGCCACACCGTGAAGTCGTCCACCCAGTTGCCATCAGGGTTGTTACACAACCTACCCATTCCACTACAACGGTGGATGTCCACTTCGATGGACTTTGTTGGCCCTTTTCCGTCGTCGCACGGCTACGACTACATTTGGGTGATAGTATGCCGTCTGACCTCAATGGTCCATCTCATTCCAGTGAATACCACGAATACCGCCGACGAGCTGGCTATGATATATCTGCGTGAAGTCGTCCGACTTCATGGACTACCCGAGTCCATAGTCTCAGATAGAGACAGCAAGTTCACATCGAAGTTCTGGAGAGAACTACATCGACTCATGGGAGTCAAATTAATGATGTCCACATCTTTCCATCCTCAGACCGACGGTCTGACGGAACGGACTATCCGTTCCATTACTCAAATTCTGAGGGCATTGGTCTCTCCGGACCAGCTCGATTGGTACGAGAAGTTACCACTAGCAGAATTCGCGCTGAATTCAGCGACGAGTTCCACTACGGGCTTCGCACAGTTCGAACTGAACTACGGATACTTGCCCCGATCCATGAGTGGAATTCAAACGGATACTCCGTTTCAGGGAGTGAGTGAGTTCGCCCAGCGAGCTCTGGCTAACCTCGAACGCGCTCATGACACTATTATCGAGTCCCGGATCTCTCAGGCTTATCACGCCAACAAACACCAGCAGGCTGAGCCGGAGTTTGAGGTCGGCGACCTCGTATACCTGTCCACAAAGAACTTATCAGTTCCGAAAGGACGTGCACGGAAGCTCGTGCCCAGGTTCATCGGACCATACAAAGTCCTCGAAAGCTTTCCGAACACGTCAAATTACGTGCTAGACCTCCCACCGGAGCTTAAGAACCGACGCATTCACCCGCGTTTTCATGTTTCCCTCCTGTGGAAACATGAGGCAAACGACGATGCGTTGTTCCCTAAGCGGGAGGCCCGCGCATTCTACGACTTCGGAGTGGACGATACCGCGGAATGGTTGGTGGACGAAATCGTCGGGCATGAATGGACAGGACAAAAGTGTCAATTCCATGTGCGGTGGACGCTCGGAGACCACACCTGGGAACCTTACGAGCACTGTAAGGACTTGGCCGCACTAGACGAGTATTGTTGTCTTATGGGTGTCAAGACCTGGCGCAGTCTACCCCGTAAGAAGTAGTTGCAGCCGCAACTGAACACTTAAGTAAGTGTTGGTCGGGGGCGACCGCAGGGAACGGAATAGAGTAGACGCGCGTCGGCACGGACGAGCGCGATCACGTGGGCGCGAGACGCGACACGTCGCGGGGATCTGGCAGATCGGGCAGAGATTCGAACTCCGCCGGCGCTTGTGAGCTCGCCGTCCTAAGCGGCGAGCTCGCTATGTCGCGAGTCAATCTCTGCCACCTCACCACCATCCACCCACAACGCACCCGCCCGCGACATACACCATGTCCAACCCCTCCTCGCCCACTTCCAACCAGACCGAGATGGTCTTGGACCCGGCGGCGCAGAACGCGCCTCAGCAGCAAGGCGCTGCAATGCAACCGGACTCAGCTGGGTCCCAACAACAGCTCCCCGTGCCATACCAGGTGCCCAACCAGTACGCAGGGGCGGGGCCGTCGCATGCGCCACTACACCCGATGGCGCAAGGCGGGTTCCCGCACGCGTACGCCTCCCCGTACGGGGCACCGCTCCCCTACCAGCACCAGTCACCGCCAACAGTATCCTCGGCCGCACTGCACCCAACGGTGCAATATGCTCACGCGCCCGCATCGTCGAGCATGCCGGGGCCCGACCGGTCGAACGCAGCGCTGTTCCTGCCCCCTGGAATGCCCCCGCTCATGCCCATTCCGGGTATGTCGTGGGCAGCAGTCCCCAATCACCACCTCCTTGTGGCGCACTCGGCCGGATGCAGCTGTTGCACGGAGTTCGTGCGACACTACCAGGCGGCGATGAACGACTCCTCGTTCAGGAACACGTTGACCGCGGTTCAGACGCAGCTGCAGTCGCAGTTTTGGGGGTACTTCGAGGAGCATGCGCGCTCCAGGGAGGGAGAGAGCCGCGCTGAGCACGCGCGACAAGTAGAAGACTTGGAGCGGCAGCTCCAAGCAGCAGTGGCAGAGGCTACCTCGCTCCGCAAACGCGCTCGAATCAATGCCGAGCTGGAACAGGAGCTCAACGCCGCACGTGCGGAGACGACGACACTTCGTCAGGACCGCAACCGATATCGGTCGGAGCGCAACCAGGCTCGGGAGATGCTCAATGATGAGAATTGTCTTCGAGCTCGGGCAAGCCAATCTCGCCCCAATCAAGCTCGGTGCGTCCCCGCGGTGCCTCCCGGTCACCCCGATTTTCCCGAGTCGCCGGAACGGGGGTATCCGGTGAGACCATCGCGGTCGGCACGGGATGACAGCCCTCGGTGACCCTCCACCATGGCCCCCCGTATGACCGAGCCCGGTCCGTCGCGGGATCGGGATGAGCCCATGTCCATGACGGGGTCGTCCCCAATGTCGCGGGCAGCGGGCCCATCCGGAAGTCAGGGAGGACGACAGGAGCGACGCCAGCCGCGTCTAGGCCAGAGGCGTCCGGATCGTTGAGCCGGCACGCGGCCGCTGGTTCAGGTCCCACCGTGGACTTTCAAGACTTCGAGGAATTGTCCTCTGGTGATGATGAAGAGGATCTCTTCGATGAGAAGTACATCAAGAAGAAGGCCGCCAGGAAAGTGCGGCAGAACGCGGTCTACGGGACGCCGCTGGCCCCACCTCCACGACCCCCCAGCTATTCGAGTGACGGACGCTTCCCACGTCCCTGGATTACGGGGTGGCCATACCACATGCTCGCAGTCCCTGAGGACTCCAACCCTCGCGAGGCGGACCATTGGTACGACTTCGTACCCGTCACCACAGAGGACGCTCAGCAGCTGCTGAGGGCCGCCGCCACCGACCTGGGTCAGGCGCGTTGTCATGCACCAAACTGGTTTGGCGCATGGGCCTACCGGAACAGTCCAGGGTATGCCAGCAATAGGAGCACCCTCACCAGACAGACCTAGGACCAGAGACCAACCTAGCAGACACCAGAACACTTAGGACTAGCCCAGAGGTCAGGAGACAGTTCCAGAAAGTACCAGAAACTTCAGGAACAGGAGGAACCCAGCCATCAACACAGGATCATCTGCAGTCATGGAGAACATGCTGGACTACTTCAGCTGACAAAGGCACAGAAATTGCCAGAAGGTTCTAGAAGGTTCCAGACAATGTGCACATGACAGCCTAGCATCAGAGAGCCAGGGAACACCAGGATATTCCAAGGAGACAGGAGGAGAACATGCCGGAAACCCACGGAATGTTGCGGAACATTGCGGAATATTGTGGAAACCACTGGAATACTCAGTGTTCCCCTTCAAGAATTCCCTGGAAACCATTCAGAACTCCTGGGAAACATCAAGAATATGTGGGGAAGGTTCTTAGAATGTTCTGGAAATCCCTGACAGGCTCAGGAAAAGGATGGATAAAGGAGAAGGAAAGGACTAGGAATGAAGGGAAAGTAGGAGAATAAGGGAGAATATTCTGGACATGGATTAGTCGTACTACAGACGTGCTTTGTAATGTACCATTTAGGATTCCCGCGCCCCTTGGCTCCAGGTATAAATACTGGGCTGAGGAAGGGGATCCGAAGCAAGCATTCATTCTCAGAATCTTCCTAAAGTGACCCACCCACACTTTAGTATCCCCACCACCACTTCACCACTCTCTTC
>NW_007360331.1:2589156-2594796 GCF_000271585.1 Trametes versicolor FP-101664 SS1 | reverse complement strand
CCAGAGGTTCTAGAAGGTTCCAGACAATGTGCACATGACAGCCTAGCATCAGAGAGCCAGGGAACACCAGGATATTCCAAGGAGACAGGAGGAGAACATGCCGGAAACCCACGGAATGTTGCGGAACATTGCGGAATATTGTGGAAACCACTGGAATACTCAGTGTTCCCCTTCAAGAATTCCCTGGAAACCATTCAGAACTCCTGGGAAACATCAAGAATATGTGGGGAAGGTTCTTAGAATGTTCTGGAAATCCCTGACAGGCTCAGGAAAAGGATGGATAAAGGAGAAGGAAAGGACTAGGAATGAAGGGAAAGTAGGAGAATAAGGGAGAATATTCTGGACATGGATTAGTCGTACTACAGACGTGCTTTGTAATGTACCATTTAGGATTCCCGCGCCCCTTGGCTCCAGGTATAAATACTGGGCTGAGGAAGGGGATCCGAAGCAAGCATTCATTCTCAGAATCTTCCTAAAGTGACCCACCCACACTTTAGTATCCCCACCACCACTTCACCACTCTCTTCACCACTCCCCCCACCACCACAACCCACCATCACACCCAGCCGCCAGGCTAGATTAGTTGGGGTTCATCTGGAACCTTCAGTCAACTACTAGCACCCACGCCACTCAGTCAGATCAGTTGGGGTTCACTGGAACCTTCCGACAACTGCTGACCCTCGCACTCGCACCCACGGACAGCCAGAAGCCATCAGATTAGTTGAGGTTTACCGAAACCTTGCGACAACTACTGGTGCCACGAGAACACAGGAGACGCACGCACGCAGGACAGGAACTTGTCAGGATAGTTGGGCTCCAGCCGGGAGTGAAGAAGACACGCACACGAGAACACTGAAGCTGCCAGACTAGTTGGGGTTCACCGGAACTTTACGACAACTACTGGTACGAAGACAGAAACACGACACGTCACTCAACACGCCACCGTAGGGCACGTTGACACGGGGTCCACAGCAGACACGTCACTTGACACGCCACTCAGGGTGTGTTTAATACGGGGTCTGGAGCCGGAACAGACACGTCACTTGACGCACCACTCAGGGTGTGTTTAATACGGGGTCTAGAGCCAGGAAGACACGTCACTTGACATACCACAGGGTGTGTTTAATACGGGGTCTAGAAGACAGGCACTCGCAGCCTTACGCAGCCAGCACGCAACACTCCCAGCCAGTATAGGGGAGACTCTGCCCAGATACTCAGGGCAACCACCATCCGAGACTTCCGCATAGGTCTCAGTACACCACAATCACCCACACACCACCACACAAGCAGTTATTCAAGGATCATAGCCCGCCCGGCTTAGTCACGAACTTGGCGAAGCCACTGTTGGAAAAGCAGGAAACCCCACACGCTTTGCGGCAGCATCAGGGAATCAACATCGCCCAACCCCTCACCCCTTTTCACCTATCAATCATCCAATTCCCGGATAGCATACGACAGCGTGCCCGCATCCGACACTTGCTTCAGCAAGTCGAGAGGAACTCGGCGTTGCAGGGTGTCCAGGGTATCCGTGTCCTCGCAGACGCGTGGCGGAACCCGGACAAGGCCCCCTACCTGCCGACCATCCTGCACCCGGCGGCGTACACCCCTCCAGGCATGGAGTTCGCGGATACCTCGCATCCGCCGCCTCCCACTGGACGCCGTCCAGGCATCCCGCCGAACGTCATGAAGACGACTCGACCGTTGCAAGATCTCAACGGGCCTCGTCGGCAGCAGCCGCGCACCACCGACCCACCGGAGGCTCACCACGAATGGTGGAGGTCCTATCAGGACCGCATCCCGGTGTGGATGGAGCGCGCGCAGGATGGCGGACCGGCTCTGGTCTCAGCGCAGTTCTTTGTGTACGCGCGGAACCCGATTGCTCGGAACCGCGGAGTACCGGAGCGGGCACGCTGGGTCCAGCTGGCCACTGCACTGTTTTTGGTGCCGGGACTGTATTGGCACATTCTACAGCACTGGCAGCTGCAGCCCCAAGGCCCGTACACTCATGCGTACTACACGGGGTCGCTCGACGACGACGACCTAACCGTCTTCCATAAGGCGCACTGGTACGCTTCCCGGGGACTCACGGTCGCCGTCGCCGACCTGTTCCAACGTCCGGTGCACCGCGCTCGTGCTCAGCAGGCGGGTTTGGACGCCAACACCAATGTCCTGGCGTTCCCTGGGGTCGTCTCGGCGACGAGCGCAGGCCCTGTGCCGCCCATAGCATCGCTGGGCATGCGCGGCTTGGCGGTCAACCCCGCACTCGCCTTCTTGCCAGCTGCACCTGTCACCGTGCCTGCCGTCGCACCTGCGCCCGCACCCACTACGACACCCGCACCCGCTCCCGCACCCGCACCTGCACCATCAACCGCACCGACCCCGGTGCCAAACCCCGCCGCGCCCATTCAGATGGACGTCGACCAATCGGCTCACACGGTCGACAACATCGACCACGACGCGGCGCGACAAGAGCCTGACGGGGAGACAGCAACCCCGGAGGGTGGCAACCCCACGGAGCAGATGGACGAAGAGTCCTGAAGCCCCATATACCCGGACGAATGCGTCCATGCCCATCCGTACCGCCTGGTACCTTCATCCACCCAGACGTCGCACCAGCGTCATGGTGTATATAACGGTGCAGGACGCAGTAGCGTCCACCCTTTCCCGCGTACACTTCGCGAAGCACCGCTCGGACGGCATGCCCCCGTCGCGAGTCAGTACTCTGGGCATGGACGACGCTCGTCCTTCTAGGGTGTCGAATGCGACGCGCCTAGTGTACATATAAAAGCGGCCTCATCGCCGCACCCTTGTATTATAGGGCCTCTGCAAGTGCAGCGCAGAGGACCCGTGTATTATACTGTGCTACCGCCACTCCGAGTTGTGGCCCTTCCTCTTTGTATATTAACTTTGAGACCCCACCACGGGTCTAGGGGGGGAGAGTGTAAGAACCCGTCAGTTCTATCATAACCAGACCTTGCTAGGTCGTGCGCGGAGGACGACTAACCGTCATCGAGTAAAGGAGACCGATGTCTCCGAGGTTCTCGGAGACCCAGGGCGCATAGGCGCCCGTAGATTAGATGTGTTACGTCATGTACTTTACGTAAGTGTACGACGCCCCAAGGTTCGGGCCTTGGGCGTCTGGTGGGGTTGACTTCTACCCAACCCCACCATCCTACGAGTACGCCGAGCAATACAGCCCGGTACAGAGTACTTGCGGGATACCGGGGACCGGTAGAGGTCACGTATACTTACACAATGGATGATCTGGCTGTTTGGTGTTTCTGAAAGCTGTACTATAGGTATTTCTGAGAATACACTGCTGAAATAGTATATATAGCTCATTACATTGAGAGTGCCATATCAACCAGCACCTGCTGGCTGTAAACTTCAGTCTCCACAACACAACTTTCCACTGCCTATATGGATCTGGAGGACTGGCAAAAGAACATCCACAACTCCCCCTCCTCTTCCTCAATTGCTCCCCCTAACAACAATGAGCCTCTGTCCAACAAGGTGCTGATGCCTGTTGGCAACTACCACAGCTTCCACCACATGAATACCCTTGACCACCATTGCTCTAGACATGGCCGACATGCCATTGGTGCTGACCATGACATGGAGATGTGGAGTGCCAGGTAAGTCATTCCAACCTGCTCTTGGTTCATTCAACTGATGGCTTGACCTTCATCAATTTGGACTCATCCCTCCCAGCTGACCTCAGAGAACAGATGAAGAATGAAGTCATCACTCATAAACATTGAGGGCAAGATCTCAAATGTTGACGTGTCCGTGGGGTTGATGCAGGGCTCTGTCAGTGTTATGCAGACTTCTATGGCAAACATGGAAAGCACCCTTCAGGGTGTCCAGGCCTCCCTTGTCCAGATGTAAACATCCTGGAACAGCATTGATGCAAACTTCTCAGCAATTCTGCAGACAGACATTTCAATTTGCAATGTCATTGTCAGCCCGCATGGGTCCATAGTGTCTACAAAATTGCCATTGGATATGATCTCTCTTATATTGATGGCAATCCTCCAGTGGTATGTCTTCTGCTTTCTGCTCTGGCATGGCAAGAACAATACTAAATCCCACATAGTGGCACCCTGTCCCTCATCCCAACTCAAGCAGATGGGGCTATGGGAGCTGCCTCTGTGGCACCCACTACTGGGCCTGCTGTGATGTCCATCTCCAGGCTTGCTCTAGGCCCCCTCAGTGGGCATTCTCCTGTCGCTGGGTCTTCTGCCTGAGCACCCCAGCCCTCCCCTCAGCAGTACCACTAGAGTTCCATTCTTGTGGAAGGCACGTCGTGTGATAGGGTCAACAATTCCTGATCAGATGTTTGTATAAATATGGTTGCACATACCCCAGAATTCATGTATTATTCACTAAATGTTCCTGAATGATGGAGACTGAAGTTGTGGGGTCCAGCATGAGCGACAGTGTTAGGAGCGTGCTGAGCAGAAGTCCGAAGGTCTGAAAATGTGGAGGTTCGAAAACCCAAAAACACGGGAGTACGAATTCTGGGGGTACGTAGGTTCGGGGGTTAACGAATGACAACTCAGCGGGAGGACTTCGGCGAGGCTATTAGCAATGCCCTGGGACTTGTTCCATTCATCCTTAATTTCGGAGGTTCAGAGGTTCGGAGGTTGACAAGTAGTTGGATTGAAGGTAGTGAAGGGGAGGTATGTAAGGTAACAAACAAGATGGAAGAGAATATGGTAAACAAGATATTCGAACTGAGTAACTACGGTATTCCAGCTCAGTATAAGTAGTATGTAAGCTTATTGTCTAGCCGAGACAATAGGGAAGTACGGAAATGGAGTTCCAGAGCAGAAGACAATAAACCTATTGTTATGGCGCTAACAAAAGAGAATGACGCAATATGAGACATGTGAAATACAAACGGAGGTTCGGGAGTTCGGGAGTTGAAGGACCAGAGGTACAGCCAGAGTTCTAGGAGTTTGGTGTTACAACGGTCCGGGCGTCTCGGACATGGACTTTGATCGCACCTCACCTATGCCTCACCTACGCCTCATGTTACTGATGTGGATGGACTACACGCGGATACGGTACAGCTACGGTGCGGACACCATGAGGCAGCGCCTCATTGTTACGGTCCCGTAGGTAGCAGGCTTGCCTCCCCTAGTACGCACCGTTTCAGCATGGCTTCTATGTATATTAGGACCCCTGGAGAGCTGAGGATGGTCCTCAGCTCGACCTGGTTATCTATCACCTTCACCCCTGAACTCGAGTCTCCTCTCCTGCCTGCTAGGCCCTTGCACCTGAACGCTACCACGACCCTCGAAGGTGTCGTCTTAACATAAGGTCGAGCTCGCCTACTCGACAGTCGATCTGCCTAGATCCAGACAATCTAGCCTGAACCATCGAACGACCCGGAGCCGCTACCTCTGACCGACGGTAGCGCAGAAGAACCCGACAACGGAACCCCTCCCAGCCCAAGGACCAAAGTGGTCCTTCAACCCGAACACCGGACTAGTCTATTACGACAATAGACTCATTGTCCCGAAGAACCCTGACAGCTGGGGATTACGCGTCAGACATCCAAGCGGAAGCTACCCTTGGAGACTTCAGAGCAACGTACTCTGACTACGACGAACGATACCGGAACGACCACTGGAC
>NW_007360331.1:2443868-2583453 GCF_000271585.1 Trametes versicolor FP-101664 SS1 | reverse complement strand
TGAGTCGCCACCCCGCGAAGAAGTCGGAGCTCAGGACACAGCCACCGAGCGACGGATCAGACGAGTTCTTCAACGCTGTCTCACAGGGCGACTTTTGCCTCCACTGCATCACCACCGGCCACAACTTCGCCAACTGCCCGGTACGCGTATGCATGTACTGTCAACAGACCGCCCCTGGGCACGTGGACTTTGCCTGTCCCTATCGCGACGAGCGTCGTGAATCCTCTCGGTCGCAATCCCCGTCGCCCGTCGACCGATACGAGTTGCTCTACCCCGACGAAGGAGACGGAGAGTCGTGAAGTCGAGGACGACTTCAGGTCCTAGAAGGGGGATTATGTTACAACGGTCCGGGCGTCTCGGACATGGACTTTGATCGCACCTCACCTATGCCTCACCTACGCCTCATGTTACTGATGTGGATGGACTACACGCGGATACGGTACAGCTACGGTGCGGACACCATGAGGCAGCGCCTCATTGTTACGGTCCCGTAGGTAGCAGGCTTGCCTCCCCTAGTACGCACCGTTTCAGCATGGCTTCTATGTATATTAGGACCCCTGGAGAGCTGAGGATGGTCCTCAGCTCGACCTGGTTATCTATCACCTTCACCCCTGAACTCGAGTCTCCTCTCCTGCCTGCTAGGCCCTTGCACCTGAACGTTACCACGACCCTCGAAGGTGTCGTCTTAACATTTGGAAGTACAGTACCAAGTCCCGGAAATAAGATATGTCCCGGAAAAGGGTGCAAGTCCCGGAAGTTGGAATGAAGTCCTGAAAATCGGAGTAGCTGTCGCACGGGATGTACTGTAACAGACAGCCTGACATTAAACACTTAGTCATACGGCTGGGCATTTGATGTTCACACTCACAGATGATGACTGAGTCCTGACAGTTCAGATAAGTTGTCATGTCAGTGCTCAGTTGTATCACAAGTCTGTATGGCATGCATCAATTGCAAATACATTTCCAAGGCTCAGGTAAACCACTGCTCTGCAGTCGCCCAGTGCTTCAGTGCTTCAGTGCTAGTGTGGAGTGGTGCCTGTTGAGTACTTACTACTTTGCTGCTGTGCTACATAGTGAAGTTGTGCATTAGATACATCAGAAGTTGCATACTAGATATATTAGAAGTTGCATCTAGTCGAGTAAGTTGCGGAGTTTATAAAATACAGGATCACTTGCTAAAAAGATTAAATGTGCAATTGGACTGTCATACAATTGAGCATGCCGATTTCCTAACATTGCAGGCATAATTTACTAAGAGTTTAGAGCATAAAAATAACACTCTGTATACACAATAAAATCTTATTCTGCAGAAAAAATTGCTTAGTGCTGCAGTATTAAAGGATATTTTTGAGTAACAAGCTGGGGTCCCGCAAGCTCCCAAAACAACAGATTGTGACCGTTTGTGCAAGAAAGGTGGCAGTCGCAAAAATTTGGTAACCCAGTGCCAATGAGTGCCAGCGGGGCCTCCCTGCGCTGTGAGTGATTGCGGATTAGTTGGAATGTCTTATCTCAAATGCAATTGTGATTGCTTTCATATCCTGATCTTATGATATTTGGTCAAGAATTCTAGATCCAACAGAATATTATGTTTTAATGATGATAAAGTGGTTCACACAACAACATGTTCAGAATAGTCATTCTGGACATAATTCTGTGAAGTCAATAATTTTCTAGTTCCTGAAGTGTTATAATTAGACGAGGTCATCGTGGAGAACGAAACCTAGCGTGGGCGCCAACTTTGGGGTGGTGGCGTTCAGTATGGGCGCTTGATCTGACCTGCTTGTCCTCGACCTTCACCTCCTCCTCCGCTTCACTCATCTGCCGCCTTCTCTGCAGTGCGTGGCACGATGCAGCTACCATGTGGCTGCTATATGCACCGAGACTGACTCACGATCACGAACCTCGCCGATATGTACATGCTCTCTCGCATATTTGACCACTGTACTGACCAAGACTGTGATACTCTGTAGGCGCAAGAACGGCAAGAGCTCCAGTTTTGCGCTCCAAATCGACGCGTCGAGGACCTTGAGAAGCTACATAAGTACCAAGGCCGAACACGCGAGGAGTTTGAGAAGTAGATCAGGCAGGCTAAAGGCAGCATGTGAGTCCTTCCGTTCGGCGCGCTCTGCGCTACTCCCAGGACCCGTTCAGGAACGAATGGTCTCTAGATGCAAGATAGAAGGTACGTACTCTCGCATACGCCTAGTTTCGTTACCATGTATCTCGAGAGGACTCGCCTGGCTTCTGTCCGAATGGATGGGCGAGCAGTGCCGTCCGGGCGGCGTGCGATATTCGATGGGCTTGTGGGGATGGTTGTGCAAGCTCAGCCTGGCGTTGCGGATATACAGGAAGGGCGGCGCGCGGGGTAGTATATGCTACCTGCAACGCGCGTATCTCCGCTGCTCGCCCTCCATAAAGCCGCCCCACGCATCCTAAACCTTCTTCTTCACAGTTCAGTCAAGGTGAATCCTCTCACGCACGCTCGACGTCGACCCCCGCATCGTCCAGCGTTGGCTCTCCTACTCCGATGTCGAGCCCAAGAACCACAACATTCAGCACGCGCGCAACCTCTTGGACCGCGCGGTCGCCCTCCTCCCGCGCGTTGACAAGCTCGGGTACAGGTACCGCCAGGAGGGAAGAAGCGCCGTCGGCGACATCATATCTTCCTCTGGCTGTACTACGCGCTGTTCGAGGAGATCTAACCCAAGGTAGTAGAGCGCGTATCCTCTCCTCCAACGGTAGCCTCTACGCCGATATAGGTGCCGAATATCTCCTTCAAATTGATACACTTCCCGATCTCCGTCTAGAACACATCTGCTCGCACGAACGACTCATCCCATCGCGGACACGGTCGGCAGAGCGCAAATGCCACTCCCGGGAGGTGAGCTCCAGTCCTCTCTTGTTCTCATGATTGGGTTTCGCGCTTGTCATCTCTGGCCTTCTGGGATAGCGGCGTATTGCGATGGCGTGGTTCAACTCATTGGATGTGCAGACAGAGCTCCGTCTCGTCAGCCGCAGCCGCGGCCGCAGCTAGCTGTCGTAGGCCCTGCGCACGTCGAGCCTTGTGCACCGCATCGCCGTGGATTCGTCAGTTGTTGCGAACACTGTTCTTCTCTGCGGAAATCCGCCCTCGGCGCGGGATCGACATGTAGCACTACAGGTTATACATGGTGCGACTGTTCCTCTATGAAGCGAGGGCACTATCACCGGCGAGGATAGATCGTATGTGTACTAATACCCGCATGAAGCGCGTCCTTGCGGGCACTAGTGCGCGTCCCGACGTGGCGAATATTAGAACGAACGAGATCGGCGAGTACCATGCGAGTGCAGGCATAGCACGCTCTTTCGCCGCCTCGGCACCTTGGCATACGGGCTAACACGACGAGACACGGCTGCTAAGACTCCCGTCACAGCGCTCAATGCACGGACTTCGCGCTCGTTTTCCCGCAAGTTAGCTCTTCGCGGACTTAGAGGCACTCACTGTGCGTTGACGGCTGCACGGCCACTATATTAGGCCCCCTCACCCAACAGCAGACGACCGCCTCTGTCGTCTCCACCGTGTCCGCCATCCTGCTCATGGACGCCTCCCTTCTCCAGCGACTCGTCGTTCGCATCGGTGGTGGAGAGTGCGCGTCTCTCATGGCCCAGGCCGTCAACCTTCGCCACCCGGTGCTGGCCTTACTAAGACGTTCGACGGCAAGGCGTTGCGCAATCTCCCCGATCCCACGCATATATTCATAATTTGCGAGCACTTGCGAACGACCTCGGAAACAACGTGTAAATCGCGGATAAACGCGACAAGAAGCCACCCACCGATCGACTGGACGCATACTCGGTTGGCCAGACCTCCTCTGTCCCCCGAAGACATCGCCCGCGCGGTCGTTTGCGCGAGCAAGCGTCCACTTCTGCCTCACTGGCGGTGGCGACAACAACTCAATGCTTGCCACCGGCATGTCCGGTCCCGCGTCCGCGTCCTCCGCATTCTGGGCGCCATCGTTGTGCGGCGGCGGCGGTAGAGACGTCACGGCAGGCTGCGGGGATGGTCGAGTTGTGGGGGCGGGGCTTGCGTCGGGAGACGTGTGAAGTGCTGTAACACTTCCACAGCAGGCCAAGAAACACGAGAGTGCGTCATATCTGTTTCGCCCTTCACCAACTGACTTCGGGGACCAGCTTCGGACTCGGCTCGATGCGAAGCCCCTTCCCGGCGTCGGGGCAGCGGCATTCGCCCGCTTTCGTCACTTACGGCTTCGAGCGGTGCGCCGTGCCGGACGTCGTTTATCGTGTAGGCGGTGCCGCCGTCCAGTCAGGTGCTGCCCACCCAGCAGTGAAGCAATGCCATGCGACTTTAGCGGTGCAGGCGCACAATTTGAGTGCGTCGGGCACCCTTTTTGAGAACATTGATCCTTCCCGGCAGACGGTGAAGAGCACGGTGTGATGACAGGAATAAGCTCGCGGCCGGCGCGTTCGCGCGGAGGCGCGCCGCCGCACTCCAGTCGACGGCGGCTGGCTCCTGCGAGAAAGGATATAAGGGTGCGGCGAGGACGAGGGTGGTCGTCGTGGTCGTCGCACACCTCCTCCAGTCCTCGTACTTACACAGGGTAGGTATCACTACGACTCGCCGCTGTCCTTCTTGTACATTAACCCTGCCTATTCTGCGCAGACCCGTTCCGACAACATGGCACACGCTCTGCGCAAGAACTCCAAAGGCCCTTGGGCAGGTCGCATCCAGGAGATGAGGTCGAAACTACGACGCTGCTTTAAAGCCGCCCTCGGTGAGCACTTTCCTATGCACTACACTTCAGCGACGTTGAGGCTGATATTTCCCGCCCTGCGCAGTCAAGCTCACGGGCAGCAAGGAGGCGCGCATGTATTGGACGGTACATGGATACCACCGGTGCCTCTATGTGCGCCGCCACGTCTACCTCGCGGGCTGGCCAACCGACATTCGTTTCACGAACTTGAGCAACCACGGGATGGCCGTCATCATGCGCCTGCAGAACCTCTGGTCCATGAAGAAACTGAAGTTCAAATTCGTCGACGACGACACCTACTACCAGAACGCGAGGACGCCGGAGGCCGTCGCGCTCGCGGACGAGTACGACCTCGGGAAGCCGTTCGCCGGCCGCAGCGACGTCAAGAAGTCCCGGTTCAACCACGAGACGGGCGAGCCCATCTCGAAGCGCGCGAAGCTGCGGACTCGCGGCGCGATCACCCCCAAGTACACGGAGGAGGAGAAGGAGTACGCCGTCGAGTGCATCCTGGACCGCCGCCCTCGAGGCCGGGGCTTCCAGTACCTGGTCCGCTGGCAGGGCTACGGCCCCGAGGACGACTTGTGGCTGCCTGGGCGCGAGGTTGAGAACCTCACTGCTCTTGATGCCTTCCTGCGCGCGCGCGGCGAGAGCTGCTAGGATAGTCGTTTGTATATCATTATCTATATGATAGCTATGCGTTCAATGTCTGTGCCCTGCGCTACTTCGTCTTGATTCCGATTGATACCCGTCGAGCAACGATTTTATTTGGACGAGGTAGGACCGTCAAGCATGAGCTTCGCGAAGGACAGCCTGTCGGACTGAGGTCAACTCAGAGCGCCCAGCCAAATAAGCGCGGACATGCGTGCCGGGCAAGTGCGTCACTGATCGTCTTTTCCCCGCACTCGACGACCTCGACCTCCCGCTCATCGTCTCTCGCGCCCTCGACCATCTCTGCTCGCGATGAGCTGTCACTGCTGCTGAACGTTGAACGTCTCGGTCTATGTTCTCCTCTCTCGTCCGCCCTCCATGGCGGCGGCTCACCTCTGCAACGCTCTCACCACGCCCTGCGTATCCTGCCCGCACATCGAGCTACTCCACCGCGTCCGGGACCCGCCCAGCATCGCGCACCAGCCGCTACTCCCGCCGCGCGGCCTTCATCGTCGTCGGTGCAGGTCTCGCATACGGTCTCGACCGCGAGTTCAATGCGTCGGCCATCGGGAGAAATCTGAGGACGCTGGGGACGGTGAGTAGTCTACTGCGCTCCGATCGCGTGTCCAGCTCTCACACGACCTCCTCCATGCGCAGTGCTTAACGATCGCGGTAGACTACAAGCTTAACTTTACGCCCGAGAAGGCGGACGAGATTCCCGCTCTCCAGGAACGCGTCGCAGAACGCGTTTATGACCTTCTTACGTCCAACGGCGGCCTCTACATTAAGATCGGTGCGTCGCAGCCCCAATACTCGCTGGCTCCTGCTCAAGCCTCGTCTGTACAGGCCAAGCCATTGGTAATAACGCTGCCCTCCTTCCCAAACCCCTCCAAGAGAAGTTTGGCAAGCTCTTCGACGATGCCCCGCAAGTGCCCTACTCCGTGGTCGACTCTGTCTTCCGCAAAGAGTTCGGGCGCGCGCCTGCGGGACCCGATGGGGTGTTCGAGGTATTCGAAGAGCAAGCAGCCGCGAGCGCGAGTATCGCGCAAGTGCATCGCGCGAAGCTGAAGACCACAGACGGCTCGGAACAGTGGGTCGCTGTCAAAATACAGAAACCGGACGTCGGGAAGCAGGTCGAATGGGATCTCGGGGCATTCCGTGCCGTCATGTGGGTGTACGAGAACTACCTGTTTGACCTACCCGTCTATTTCGCTGTCGGTGAGTGCGTAAACGCGTGTTTGCCGCTCACGCGCTCACACCGTGCAGACTTCATCACGGACCACCTACGACGCGAGCTCGACTTCGAGCTCGAGGCCGAAAACGCGCGCGCCACCGCCGCATTCGTCGCCTCCGAACCCCGCCTCGCCGACCGCGTTTACATTCCACGCGTCTTCCCCTCCCTCTCCACCAAGAAGATCATGACCGCCGAGTGGATCGACGGCGTCCGGCTGAGCGACAAGCGCGGCATCGCGCGCCTCATGGGCGACGACCGCGCCTCCGCCTCCTCCACAGACCCGCTCGCGGCCGACCGCTTCCCGCCGCTGCGCGGGGGGGCGAAGTGGGTGATGCAGACGATGATCGACCTCTTCAGCGCGCAGATCTTCGACTGGGGCTGGGTGCACTGCGACCCGCACCCGGGGAACGTGATCGTGCGCCCGCACCCAGACCCGCGACGCGCTGCACGGGGCGCGGCGCAGCTCGTGCTGCTCGACCACGGGCTGTATGTGCGCCTGCCGCGCGAGTTCCAGCAGCAGTACGCGCGGCTGTGGAAGGCGCTGCTGACGGTCGACTTTGCGGCGGTGAGCGCGGTCGCGGGCGAGTGGGGCATAGGGGCGCCGGACCTGTTTGCGAGCGCGACGCTCATGCGGCCGATTCGGTTCGCAGAGCAGGCACCGTTGCCGGACTTTGAGCGGATGAACGACTATGAGCGCGGGGTTGCTATGAAGGAGAAGCTGAAGAGCTTCCTGACAGACACGGACCGCATGCCGAAGCAGCTCATCTTCGTCGGCCGGAACATGCGGTGAGTACGCTTTAGCACTTCTTTGCGTTCTTCACTAATTTGCATCCTCGACAGGATTGTCCAAGGTATGTACTACTCTGCAATACTCACCCTCACGCTGACCGCCGCTTTACATAGGTAATAACCAGACGTTCGGCTCGCCCGTAAACCGAATCCGCATCACAGGGTACTGGGCCTCCCGCTCGCTCGCGACCTCCCCTAGCCTGGGTCTCGCAGAGCGCGCGCGCGAGCTCGGCCGCCACATCGTGTTCCTCGCGATCATGTTCTCCATTGACACGGTATTCTGGGCGACACGGGTGCGTCAGTGGTTTGCCGCGCGGTTTGGTCGCCTGCGCGGGGGCGACGGGTTCGAGGACGAGCTCGAGCGGACGATGCGCGACTTTGCGAAGTCCAACTTCGGCGTCGACATTCCCGAGAACGTGTTCGACGGCTGAGCGCTGAGCACGAGGGTTAATGGCGATAGATTAGATGTTCTTGCTAGATGATACACACGCAATCCCGGACCATGACCAGCATTCATGTATTGTAATCCACGAGTAGCGCCAGACACCGACAGTCGCGCGCCCAATAATACGGTAGTAACGGGGTAACAGAAAGGAAGGGGTAGTGCCGATGGGCAGTCGGAATCCGAAGTGCCGCTCCGTATCCAGGAGAAAAGGTAGGTAGGTGTTACAGAAGTGCGCCGCCGCGAAACTTACAGCTTCATGAGGCCCTTCATCGCGTTCGCGACCGCGAAGCTCGACTTCGCCATCACCTGGCGCGCCTCCTTCGAGACCTCCGTCTGCGCCTGCACCTCGCTGAGCTTGTTCGCGTGCTCGCCGAGCTCGCGCAGGATCTCCTCGCCCTGCGCCTGTGCGCCCGGCGGGAAGTTGTCCTTGCACACCGCGACGATGCTCGACACGATCGTGATGATCTGCGTCAGGTTCTCGTTCAGCGTCGGCGACGGCGTCGGGCTCCGCACGCCTGACAGCACACTTTGGATCGCGTATACGATGGCTTCTGTCTGCGCCTCGAGGTACGGCTGCAAAGGAAGCGCAGTGAGCTATTTGCACGGACAATCTTACGAAGAGCGCACCTTGAGCTCCGCCCACGCCTCGTCGGGCCCCTCGCCCGTCGCCGAGCTGTCGCTCTTGCTCCCGTTCATCATACCCTTCGGCTGGTCAAAGATCGGCGGCGGCGAGCTCGCAGCCGAGCTTGACATATTCGACGGCGGCCTACGCCCCTCAAGCGACGGCCTGCCCGCCGCGCCGCGCGGCGGTGACACCGGCGAATAGCGGTCGTCCCCATTGCGCGAGCTCGTGCTGCTGCCCGCGCGCTGGTGCGGCGACCGCAGCTCCTCCACCGCGCGCAGCGCCGGGGCGTACCCGTTGGTAGCCGAACTAGCGGCAGCGGCGGGCGCGAACTGCTCCTGCTCCGCCTTGGTCGCCCGCCGGATGTGCACCGTCTTCCCGATCTCGGTCACCGTGGCGGAGACGTGGCTCGCGGCGGCGTCGAGCAGAGAAACGGGCGCCATGCCCGCACTCGTCGCGTGTGTCTTCGCCGCTGCGACGAGGTTGCTGAGCGTTGCGTCGAGCCGTTCGCGGAGGGACTGGAGTGCTTCGAGGTCGACCTCGGCGCGGTCGCGCTGCGGTCGTCGCTCGAATGCGCGGACATCGTCGCTAATTGCGGAGACGGCGTTGACGACGTTCTTCATCGGCTGCAGTACACGCGTAGGCGCATTGGACCGGCCCGCCGTGAGGAGACTGTCGATGGATGAGACGAAGGCGGTGACGTGGATGTCGACGAGCGCGCCGTCCCGGGCGACGGGCAGCTGATCGTCGACCTTTGGCGGTTGTAGGAACAGTTGTGATGTCGCTGCAGTATAATGTAAGCACATGTCGACAGGGGAGCACGCGTACACGTACCCTTCACACTCCGGAGTTCCGTCTTTGCTTGTTCGTACTTGCGCTTGTAGTCCTTCATCTGCGTCTCGAGATCGCGGATGATGGCTAGGTCGTTATCCTTCGCCGCCGCGAGGTCGTCGTTCCGCTGCGACAAGTCTGTCAGCTCTGATACAAGCCCGTCCATTTCCGCACGGAGCTGATCGAGCATCTGGGACTCAACCTGGGGACCGTTAGAACTATGCGAGACGAGCAAATGAGGAGCACGTACCGAGCCGCCTCCCCCACCAGCGTCGAGCTGCTCGCGCAAAGACTGGATCTCTTCCTCGTCCTGCCGTTGCCGCCGCGCCGCCATATCCCTCTCGCGCGCCCGCTCCTCGCGGAGGGTCTCCAGCTCCTGCTGCAACGACAGCATTGCGTTGCTCTTCTCCTCCGCGCGCTATGCCAGCCGTCGTCAGCATTCCCCGACATCGAATATCAAGAGAATATACTCACCCTCCGGAGCTCGTTCAGCTCCTGCTCCATCGTCCGCACGCGCTGCTCGCCATCGACCCACTTCTGCTCGCGGTCCTGCACGTCCTCGAGATCCCGCTCGAGGCCCGTGATCCGCGCCTGCATCGTCGCGATCTTGAACTCATAGTCCCGCCGCATCCGCTCCTGCTCCTCGCCCGCCACGCTCGTCCGCCCGCCCCCGTTCATCATGCGCGCCCCGATCCCCGCGCCCGCCGACCGGTCCGATGCCGCCGACTGCCGCCCGTAGGACATCCTGTCGTAAAAGTCGTCTCCGCTGCGCCCACCGCCGCCCGAGGCACCGCCGTCGTCATCGTCCCCATCCGCCGCCTGCAGCCGCGCGCTGAGCCCGCTCAGGCCGCCAAGTCCGCCGACGGGCGGACTCCGCGGACTCTGCTCGCCGCCCTCGCGCTCCGAGTCGCTCGCGCCGCGCCTGCGCTCGACGCTGCGGTCGCGCTCCATCGCGGTGCTCGAGCTGTCGCGTTGGTCGCGCCCGTACGGCACCTCGATGTCCTCCTCCGCGATCGTGCTCTTGTTCGGGATGATCATGCCCATGCCGGCCGTCGCGCTCTGCGCGTTCGACGCGCTCGTCGACTCGCTGTTGATGCTCACGGACTCACTCGGCCGCCGCCCGAGCACCGTAGTGTCCTGCGATGGCTTTCGCCTGTCGTTCCCGTATAGATCTTGCGAGGGCTTGCGTCGTGAATAGCCGATGTCGGTCCCGCCGTACGCGTCGGCGCTCCGACGCCCGGCGTCTTCGCTCGGCCGTCGTCCAGCTCCGGGCGTGCTTCCTCCATATCCGCTGTCGTTACCGCGGTCTTCCGATGCGCGGCCGTTGCGCGGGAAGTCTGGCGACGGGTAGTCATCGTAAGTGGACCCAGGCGACGTTGCAGGTGCCGCATCCGGGGGCTGTGGACAGCATCAGTCAAAAACGCGCAGGCGAACGTTACGCGCAGGATGCGCACCTCCTCCTTGAACTCGGGATATCGGCGTGCAAGCTCGTAATAGACGTCGCTAGACAGGTCCTTGAACCGGCCGGTGGGCAAGGTAGCGAGCTTCTGGCGCGCTTGATTGCGCTTTGGATGGAAGTCATCGCGGACGGGAAGGAAGGGGACTAGGACGGCGTTGAGGATGCGTGCATGAGGCCGATGCGGGGACAGACGTACCTTCATTGTCGCTCGTGTTGTTCTTGCGGCGCATCAACTCATCGTAAACATCTGTCGAGAGCTCCTGAAACTGTTGACGGGTAAGGCGTGTGAGCTTCTGCCGTGCTGTTGAGCGGGAATTTGCAGGCTCTAGACGGGAGACGGGTCAGCATGCATGCGGACGACAGAAGATGGCGAGAAGAAAGGAGTGGCAACGGGTCGCCTGGCGGTGATGGTGCACTGCAGCATACGGTGCCGCAGCGACTGCTGCCTTGTCATGACCAAACATCCATGTATACAGACATCGTATGCAAGGACACGCGAAGGAGGTTGCAGTGGCGGACCTGGGGGGGTGTATGCGCGCGCTCCGAGAGCGAACGGACGTACCTTTTGCAAGATAGGACGCTAGATACGAGCTGAGCTCGTCAAAGTGGACTCGTGCAACGGTGCGCGGATCAGGCGCAGCAAACTGGGCGGCGGCGTTGTTGGGGAGGGGGCGGTAGGAGTCGGTGCGGTAGTTGGAGATGCCCGAGTACGTTGTGTTCGTGGGCGAGGCCGCCCTCGTTGAGCCCGCACGCCTCATTATGACGGATCTAGCAGCGAGTAAGAGGTATCCAAGGCGAGCAGACCGTGAGGCACAGCGTCGGGGAGGGCAGGGCCAGCGGCGGGAGGGGGGGAGCAGGTCGTAGTACGGAATGAAGAGGTCTTTAGATTGGCGCACTCGTCCCCTTCCGGCTTAGCTCGATCAGTTCTGCCGGGTTAGGGTTACTACAACTACTTCATTGACGACCATCACCCAGCATCTATTCAATGTTCGCTCTTTCTTCAAAGCTCGCTAGAACCGTGTTAGGACCTGTTTAAGATTCCACGTTAGAAACGCTATCGCGGGCACTAACACTAGATGTAGAACAAATGACCAGCGTGGTGAGGAAAATTTCTTCGCCCTTGGCGCGTGAGCCACAGCCGTCCTGCAGACTTGACAAAGCTCCCATGTCAATGCATATTGCGCGAACATAAAGTAACCGCTGGGACTACATTCGAGGGAGCCTTGAGGTGGTGCGAGGACCGCTCACGACAGGTCTTAGCAGTTCCCAGGCCGCATCGCAGCAAGGAGAAAACGTTTAAGTTTAGCACGTGTTCGGGAAATTATCCTGCTTTTTCACATATACGATTGTTAATCTACCTGGATGAGAAGTGCAGGTCAACTGCTTTCATTCTCTTTAAACGACCGGCAACGGTGCTCCACCACCGATACGGCTGGTATGAGTATATCAATCAAAAAGCCACAGGGCGCGACTTCACCATGAGCTAGGTTGGGATGCAAAGCATAGGTGCCCCACTCCATGAGGTCCGCACTCACTCGGTCGGGATTTCATGTTTCTCTGTCCCGATTTGGACATGGCGTTTGGTAGCCTCGTGTACTCAGGCGTTTGACGTCCATTACGGAAGCATCCCCTGCCCGAATTGCGTGCATCTCTGGCATACACCACGACGTGCGGCTGTAGGTTTTACAGTATGTCTTGCTGAACGTAACTTGCAGATAGTGCTTCCTGTCTCCGAGTCTGTGAGTACCAGGTTTAGCATCGCCCTGGACCGTAAATTCTAACATAAATATTTGCACCGCGTAGACCTAAGACGACGCACGCAGGAGCCAATCTAGTACGGCGGAGAGTTCTATCATAACTTCCAGCCGACGATCCTCATTGCTGCTCATCTATTCTCCTCGCCCCGGCAAGATTCAGATCGCGTCCAGTATCGACCGCTATCAGCAAAGCCCATTGAACGGCGTGCCGTACGCGATTTCAATCCAGTACGTCCTGATCAACTCATCACCTTCGAAGAAACCGATCTCATGATATGCGGAGTCATGGCCCACAAGATGCTCCTCACCGAGTTACCGGACGAGATCCTGAGCATGATCGTCCAGGCGGCCGATCGAGACCTGAAGACACTCTCCAGCTTGTCCCTCGTTTGCCGCGCACTGCTCCCTGTCGTTCGCGAGCATATGTTCACCGTGGTGAATGCGCGCGCGCTCGAAGAAGCGTGCATGCGCCCATACCTCGTCCACATTACCGAGCTGCAGATCGGGAAACCCGACATCGCGGCTTACGCGCGCGACACAGCGGACTGCCGCTTCATCCCCCTGCTGAGCTCCTGCGCGCTACCCAAGCTCAGATCTTTGCACATCATAAACAACTACACATGGTTCTACGTGGATGCACACCCAGCGCTCTACGAGACAATGTTAACTCTCACGTCAGTAACGGGACTCACCTTGTCCTGCAAGGTGTTCTTTGTCGACCTCCAACACCTCCAGACCATGGTCTGCGCCCTCCCAAACCTCGCGCAGCTTTCATTAGGCTTCATATCGTTTGACTTCTCGACGAATCGCGATACGCCCGAAGGTTATACACAAGTAGCCGAGCGCATATCCCCCCTTACTTCGGTACGGCCGAAGTTGTCAACGCTCTCCATGATTCCCTCGCTCTACTCAGATGCCGTGGCTGGGTGGCTCGGGTCAGGCCTGAGCAAACACTCGCTATCTACCTTGTGCATTCCGCCCAATTCGATGTTCCCCTACATCGTATTACAGTACTTCGGGCCGAACATCCAGCATCTTCACCTTCCCCTCAATGACATGCAAAATTGTAAGCGACTGTTCAGCCACTGCTACAGCGAGCCTCGACTTATTACTCACCTGAGTCTCTATAGACACATACCTATATGCGCCCTGCCTGGGCACGTACACCAGCCTCCGCACGCTGACCATCTTCTTGGGCGCCCGGTCCAATTCCCCGCGTGCCTGGGAGCTGTCGCTCCTCGTGCTGGAGGACTGGCTTCCCGCAGAGCACCTGGAAACCGTCACGATCGACATGCGCATCCCACCGCAGAACCACATTTGCGGGGCGTACACTGCCGAGATCGACTGGGACATTCTCGCGCAGCTTGATGAGGTGCTGGTTGGCCCAAAGTTCGTAACACTACGCACCGTCGAGGTTTTCGTGCAGGCGACTACGCAGCGGGATTGCGTCGAGGAGATACGAGACGTGATCGTGACGAGGATCGAGGAGTGTATGAAGAGGCTTGCGGCGGGGAAGCTGGTCGCAAGCGCGCGGGGGCTGCGGAACGCCGGATCTTCCACAGGATAGCGTGGGCAGGCTGTAGGATGCGCACTCCTTGTCATTCTCGGTGGGTGGGTTGATACGCCTACTAAAAGTGCATAACTCCGACTGACCGAGCGTGTAGGGCAACGGCGACATGACACGCTATCTCACTCTACTTTGAGAACATGCTCGACGTCTCCAGTCACCAGATGTACATGGATATTCGAATGCGAGATGTTAACTATGAAACTGGGAGTCCTTTAGTAAGTACTACGCACGATCGGCACAAAGGCGGCACGCGTACCTCCCGCACAACGCCATATCGGACAACCAAACGCCCCGCGTCAGACAAGCTCGACAGCCTCCTCCGGATCTTGCGCATCAGCGCGTTCGCCTCATCTCGCAGATCCCAACTGGGCCATGCCGTCCACTCTACCACAAACTCCACGGTCTGCACGGCCGCATACTCGCCACTGACGAGCATCTCGCCCAGCGTCTCAAGCACACCCCATGATATAGCGCCGTCTAGCTCCTCCGGACCAGGGTGCGCAAGACGCATGTCAATCGTGAGTGCTTCGAGGCGTGCCGGCGCGGGCAATCCTTGTTGCAAGACGTAGAGAACCTGGGTCCACGGGCACAAGTGGCCTTCCGGTGGGTGTGGGTCGTGCGCGTCAATGAAGAGCGTCAACGAACGCAACGATGTGTACTTTCGAAAATGCCGGGGCCAATCATCGTCGGCTAAAAGATCAGATTAGCTCTGGAATCATTCGACATATGGCGAGAACGTACGATCTCGCAGAATATATGGGCGCAGGGGCATGGCGAGATGCACAATCGTAGGCCCGAAGAGGGGAATAATCATGTCGGCCCCAACAGCAGACGGGGCGATGGTCAAAGTAGACAAGGGCATGCCTCCGGGTCGGTGCCGGGCCAGCCACCACAATGCCTGCAGAACCATGTAATTCCAATCGAGGGATAGCTTCGATAGCAGCGGGCGGGATTCCGTCATGGTGTACAGCTCCCGCCCCGCGTTGGTGCGATCGAGGGCAATCGGGGCATGGTGCGCGTTGGGATCGAGCATCTCGCTATCTGTTGGAACCTCCACGCAGTCGAGCGAGAGTGCTGACAGGTTGGGGAGGGCGCGGATGAGGGTCATCATGTCGAATTCGTCATAGAAGACGACGCGAGAGAGTGACAGTTCCGTCACCGATGTGAGTGTCCTGAGAGCGTCCCAATCTTCCTTATAGACCCTGGTTGTCCTCGAAAAGTCGATCCCATGCAAGCTCAGTGCGCGAAGTTCAGGGAGTGTGCGCCCATTTAGCTTGTGAAGGAAGCGACGGTCGAGCAGATCGGGGCGAGTCTTAAACCGAGGCCCCGCACGCAGCTCACAGACGAGACAGAGGTATGGGTCCATGTATACGTGCTCGAGGGCACGGATGTTGATTACCTTGAAGAGCTCCTGCCGCGCGATGGGAAGAAGGCGGTGGGAGAGATGGGCCACGCTTTGGAGTGCCTGCAAGTCATGGGAGAGAGACCCTACGATCTGGAGAAGCAATTCGTTGGGGAGTGTTGTAAGCATTGGAGTCTGTATTCATTTGGTATACGTAGAGGTCCAGTACGACTAGTCGCCACAGAGTGGGTGGAAGGAGTTCAAGATGAATCAGCACCGCCACTAGCACTCGGCGTAAATGGGTATACGGGGGCGCCAGCTCGGAGATTAAGACTATCCAACAGACCTGATTATCAACGCGAAGCAATGTAGTAAGCGTCACGATAGTAAGGTGATTGAAAAGCATAGACAGGTCAAGCAGACTTCGAGATCACAGGCGAGTCGTTACAACTCGTATACCAATTCCGAGAGGGCGACGACAACTCAGATTCCTCTCCGACCGCCCTGGCCCATATATAAATCGTCTCGACCCTCCACTCCGACCGCCAGAAGTAGGGAAATCTCCGCTTGGCCAACGGGTACGGCAAATCGATAGCCCTGGACAGCCCCGGCGACATTTCCTCGTGCACTTCCATACTCTGGACGACCACATACACCGGGCTACTCCGGGGTCGATACAGCACCAACCCGATAAATTTGGGGGGTGGGATCCACGCAGTGTGCGGGCCGGGTGCCTCAGAGGCGGCGGTACGACACGCGAGGGCGGCGCACCACACGCGTCCGCCAGGGTGCGACAATACGGGGCACAGCGGGAGGCGGATGCGAATGCCGTAATGCGTGTCGAAGAAGTGCGGCTCCTTGACCGTGCGCAGACCAAGCGCGCCCGTGAGCTCCGCCATCGCGACACGAACTATGTCCGCGGAGTCGCAAAAATCGTCCGGTGAAAGCGCGAGCAGGCGCACAACTGGGGGCGCCAGCGCGCGCCCTGGGGCGGGAGCGCGCGCAAGGAGGCGTGCGGGCGCGGCACGAGGGCCCCATGCGAAGATGCTGTGGTCGAAGGTGTGGCTGATGATCTCGAGCTGGAGACGGCGGAACGCGCGTTCGCTGCCCTCGCCGTAGATGAGAGGGATGTGCACGTCGAACATGCCCATGAGTGCGTATGCACGGTCTTCGGGGCGCGTCGTATGCCGTCCCGCGGCCCAGGACATGCGGCGCGCGATGCTCAGCTGGGAGATGGCGCGCGCGGGGTCGTCGGAGAGCAGGACGGCAGCGTCGATAGTGGTGATCTGCTCGAGGAGTGGGGCGAGCTGGGGGGTAGACCCAATGCGACGCCAATCGTGGGAGAAGAAAACAACGGAGCGACCGGGAGCTATGAGTTCCTGGAGCGTCCAGCCACGGGTGAACCAGCGGCTGTGGCGGAATGATGACTGCGGTTGGTGTGGGTCTTCGTCGCCAACATCGCTGAGGTAGACCAGACATATGTCGGCGCGCCCATACCAAGTAAACATAGAGTTTATTGCTTCAGAGAGTTCCGCGCTGCTAGACTTGTCGATGCAGCATGTGTCGAGCCAAACCCAGTCATAACCCTGGGAGAGCGCGGCAGCACATGCACCTTCCACTTTGGCCCACCCCCGGTGAGAGCGGGCGCGCGTGAGGTCTTGAATGTCGGAGAAGTCAACTTCATCCTCGGTCCAGCAATGAGAGAGGATGGCGTATCTAGGCGTGATCTCTGGAGAGGCGAAGGTGCGCAGTTGGTAGGTACGTGTATTCAGGAGCCGCATACCGAGTTTTCGTCTCCGTGATTAAAGTGGGTATATGGGTGACCGTCAAGATATGTAGCACGTTGCAGCCCGTGTAGGGCCCAAGAATGATTTTGTCGATGTCCGAGTTCAAGTTGACCGTCAAGCAATTCCGCCGCGGATTTCCAGCTAGTTTAATGTCTTAAATCTCTAGTGGGAACTCGTCATTCACAAATATAGTGAGTACGTTTCAGAAACAGTACTTACTCTTGCTCCTAGCCTCCTTTAATCTGTAGGAACGAAGAGTACATAGGTCGCCGAAGGTGGGATGATGGTGGTTGGGTGACACACCGGCGCCGGTCAGTAGCTTCGATCATGGATCATGGACATAAGAAGCCTTCTATGATTGCCTTTGATAGGACGTCATAAATGTTAACACTACTTATAATCGACCCTAACCCAGTAAGTAACTGCGCAGTACACAGCACGAAGCGAGGCGCGGTCGGCGTCCGTCGCTGCTACTCTTTACCCTTCCTCACTGTCTAAACACTCGAGCTCATCGCTGGCTACGATGAGCGACGACTTCGTCCGCTTGGTCTCTCAGGCCAACCCAGCCTCTCGCCAACAATACCAGCCCGCAAACGGCGGCTACCCTCCCTCGTCCTCCCCACCACACGCTATGGACCCCTTCTTCGACGATGACGACGACGTCCCCGACTCTGCCTTTGGCCGGCCGGCTGCTATGCAGTCCAAGGAGAGCGGCCTCCCCCTCGCTCGCTCAGGCGCACCTCCAGCTGGCTTCGGCAACTCGCAGCTCAGTCTCCCCACCACCATTCCGCCAGACTCATGGTCTTTCGACGACGACCAGCCCTCCTCCAAACCCTTCACTGGCTCCGCATCCTTCCCGGGACCTTCAGGATCAAGCTCTGCGTCCCGGACACACAAACGCGCGCCGTCGAAGTCGTTCAAGAAACGCCTGGGGGACATCAAGTGGCCGTGGCAGCGCAAGGAGAAGGTGCTTACTGGGAACAGGGTCATCGCGCTCAACAACCCCGAGGCGAACGCGGAGTTCTGCAACAACTACGTCTCGACGAGCAAGTACAACCTCGCGAGCTTCGTCCCCAAGTTCCTCCTCGGTGCGTCTCCTATTTCGTGCGCGCGGCGGTCTCACTTACCCGCAGCCACTTTCCTCGCACGCGCTCCGTTTCCTCCCTCTGCGTTCGTCTACCTCCTCTGCGCTCGTATCACTTGTTCGCACTCGCAGAGCAATTCTCGAAATACGCCAACTTGTTCTTCCTCTTCACCGCCCTCATTCAGCAGATACCCGACGTCTCTCCAACAAATCAATATACGACCATTGCCCCTCTTGCTGTTGTACTACTCGCATCGGCATTCAAGGAGACTCAGGAGGACTTGGTGAGTGTCTATCCATTCACCCCCGCACCCACCTTTCGCTGGTGCGCCCACCGCGCCTGGTTTCCGCGCGCACTCGGCTAGTGACCGGCGCACGCCGGGTTCGCGCGGTCACCAAACCGTGACCAATCTGGCATGCGCGACGGGCGCGCGCGCATTGGACGACTGTTCCTGTCACTGTCCAGTTAGGCTATGCCTAAATGGATAGCGTGCTGTCGCTATTGACGTGACGGGCATGGGCACTGCGTACGGTAGACGGTCTCGCACGCACAGCATTCCGCATTTCTCGGGGACAGCGACGTCAACGAACGGGTTCTCCGCGCCGCCAACCATCGCACGTAGCTCGTCGAAAGACCGCCATGCCTCCTTGTCGTCGTCTCCATCACCGCGGTGGCTCTCGTCGACGACGTCAGCGTATGCCACACCGCCGATACTGCAGAACCGGAACTCCATCTCGTTCCGCGTGAGCGTGCCCGTCTTGTCGCTGAAGACATATTCGATTTGCCCGAGCTCCTCGACGAGGGATGATGTCCTGCACAGCGCGGGCGTGTCCGTCTTCACGTAATACATGTCCAGGTCCGAGTTGATCAGCTGCGCCTGTTGGTACTTGACCACCTCCATCGTGACGATGAGCGAGATGGGGATCAAGTTGTTATACAAAATGATGAATGTCAAGATGTCTGCGGACTGTCAGTGGGGGGTACAGAATGTTCCGGGAAACGGCGGACCTTCGATGAATCCCTTGGCTGGTGGCGTCATTAGCATCGCTTTCACTGTCAGATACGGCAGACGTACCTCTTCCGGAAATCGTCGATGTCTCGAGCAGATACCATTGTTGGCTCGAGAAGAACCACTACGAAGCGTCAGCGATTAAATTGACCCACGCGACGTTGTCACTTACTGTGCGGATGCTGCTACCAATAGTCGACCCGATAGACAGCGCAAGTAGGAACAAGAAGAGGAACACGATGTGCACGTTCACCTGGCGCTCGACCGCCGTCCGCTTGATGGGCGCAGCCGTCGCATTCCGCATCAGCTTCGTCTCGTGGCCGGTGAACACGACAAGGCCATACGCCCATGGCGTATTCCGGATTTGCGCTCCACGAAGCAACAACTGGTCGGGCCCGAGAGGAACCTGCTTCGGTACACCGCCGGCGGTGACGAGCTCGACCGTACCTTCGTACGTATACAACGAATTGTTCGGGTGTTCTGAGCGCAATGTGCCGTGTAGTGATTTGACGAGGTGTGGAGACGTCAAGCTTGCCGTTTGCGGTGATGCTTGCTTGATCTTCAAGTTCGTCTCGCTATAATGGATGAGTACGAGCGATCTCTCAGTCGGAGGCTGGACCTACCCGTCGAGGTTGGACGTCTCGATATAGCAGAAACCCTCGGGCTCACTCGAACTGAGCAGGAGCACGTCCGCGGGAATAAACTCGTCGCTTTCCAGGCGCAGCACGTCGCCGACCGCAATGTCCTTCCATTTCTTCTCGACGAACGTGCCGTCTGGCCCGAGCACTTTTGCTTTGCGCGCGTTGAGCTCCGAGTCGGACTGGTGCCGTTTCTGGACGAACGCAAACAGGTTAGAATCTTGTCCTGTCCGGTGCTGTATCTCACATGAGGGTATACGGTGTACGGGCGACGGGCCAGTCGAGAGCGAGCGCGAGGTCGCGAACGAATTCCTGACACTGCTCGCGGTGTGCCATACGGTCATTCCGGAAGTGCGCGACGGTAAGATGCACTACCAGGCTAGCAGTCCGGACGAAGCTGCACTCGTAGCCGGCGCGGAGATTCTGGGTTATCAGTTCCACGTACGTGTACTCTCATTTGAATGCCCCCGGTTATTTGCTGACTTGCTCGCACGCGCTTGTAGATGCGGAAGCCGAAGTCCGTCTTTGTGAACATGCACGGCACTTCACAGGAGTACGAGATTCTCAACGTGTGCGAGTTCAACTCGACACGGAAGCGGATGTCGACGGTCGTGCGCTGCCCGGATGGGAAGATCAAGCTCTTCTGCAAGGGCGCGGACACGGTCATCCTCGAGCGCCTGAGTGAGAACCAGCCGTTCACGGAGAAAACCCTGCTACACCTGGAGGTGACTACTTGCAGGACCCACTGTCATGATTCCAGTCTACTCACTTGGTACACGCTGTAGGATTACGCTACGGATGGCTTGCGCACACTTTGCATCGCCTGTCGCGACATCCCCGAGGCAGAGTACCGGCAATGGGTCACGGTCTACGACCAAGCCGCGGCGACGATCAATGGGCGCGGCGACGCGCTCGACAATGCCGCAGAGCTCATCGAGCGGGACATGTTCCTGCTCGGAGCAACCGCTATCGAGGACAAGCTTCAAGAGGGCGTGCCGGACACCATCCACACGCTGCAAATGGCCGGGATCAAGGTACGCGGGCGCGGCGGGAAGTCTATTGAACGAGCGAGCGCTGACGATGGGACAGGTGTGGGTGCTCACCGGTGACAGGCAGGAGACGGCTATCAACATCGGTATGGCTTGCAGGCTGATCTCGGAGTCTATGAACCTGGTATGTCTGTTCGGTATGAACGCTGGACTGCGTGTTGAGGAGTGCTACAGGTGATCGTGAACGAGGAGACTGCGCACGAGACGGAGGACTTCCTGACGAAGCGCCTGAACGCGATCAAGAGCCAGCGCAATTCCGGCGACCAGGAAGATCTCGCGCTCGTCATCGGTACGTCTCTAGTATCTGACTGCTCACGATGACTGTGACAAACTGTGCATATCAGACGGCAAGAGTCTCACCTTCGCCCTGGAAAAGGACATCTCGAAGATATTCTTGGAGCTCGCTATTCTCTGCAAGGCTGTCATCTGCTGTAAGCCCCTCAAACCGTGCTGTCATGCCATACATTGCTCATCCGATAAATGTGCAGGTCGTGTGTCCCCGCTGCAGAAAGCACTTGTCGTCAAACTCGTCAAGAAGAACCAGAAGTCTATTCTGCTCGCAATTGGTGACGGCGCCAACGACGTCAGCATGATCCAGGCTGCGCACGTTGGCGTCGGTATCTCTGGTGTCGAAGGTCTCCAGGCCGCACGCGCGGCCGACGTTGCCATCTCGCAGTTCCGGTACCTCAAGAAGCTGCTGCTCGTCCACGGTGCTTGGAGCTACACCCGTTTATCGAAGATGTTGTTGTGTAAGTATCACTATCGTCTCGTCACCGTCCTTAGTTGACTGATGTGTGCCGGGCGCAGACTCTTTTTACAAAAACATCGTGCTGTACATGACACAGTTCTGGGTATGCACGTAACCCTTTAGATCGCATGTCTCCGTGCTAATTCACCCCGCAGTTCTCGTTCTTCAACAACTTCTCGGGCCAGATCGCGTACGAATCGTGGACACTATCGCTCTACAACGTCGTCTTCACCGTCCTACCTCCTCTCGTCATCGGTGTCTTCGACCAGTTCGTATCCGCCCGCATCCTCGACCGGTACCCACAACTATACATGCTCGGCCAAAAGAATGCGTTCTTCACGCGCACGCAGTTCTGGGCGTGGGTCGCAAACGCGCTCTATCACAGCATCGTAAGCACCCTGGGCATCTTGCCAAGCTTTAGCCTTCACAATCGTCTTTGCAGGTCCTGTTTGGGTTCTCGATCATTCTGTTCTGGGGAGACCTGAAGCAGGCATCGGGACTGGACACCGGGCATTGGTTCTGGGGAACAACGCTGTACCTCGCGGTGCTGCTGACTGTATTAGGCAAGGCTGCGCTGGTGTCTGAGTAAGTCGATCTCTCAGTCCAACTGCATAGCGACTAACAATTCGTCAATAGCCTCTGGACAAAGTACACTGTAGCAGGTACGCTTCATTGATAACTCGTTGCCGACCTTGAGCTGACGCCTTGCCTCCAGCGATTCCGGGTTCCTTCATCTTCACGATGCTGTTCCTTCCACTATACGCAGTCGTCGCGCCGGCTATCGGCTTCTCAACTGAGTACCGAGGCATCGTCCCGCGACTATGGACGGACGCGGTCTTCTACTTCGTCCTCCTACTCGTGCCCATCTTCTGCTTGACGCGCGATTTCGTATGGAAATAGTGCGTCTTCCATTTACCAGACCAGTCTTCGTATCACTCACATACCTGTCTCCTAGTTACCGGAGAACGTACATGCCCGAGACGTACCACATTGCGCAGGAGATCCAGAAGTATAACATTCCAGATTACCGTCCGAGACAAGAACAGTACGTTGCCTCACCTCTTTGGTTCCGTACCTGTACTCAACGTGCCTCTTCCTGCCGCACAGATTCCAGAAAGCGATCAAGAAAGTGCGCGCGGTGCAGCGCATGCGGCGCAATCGCGGCTTCGCGTTCAGTCAGACGGAGAACGCGGCGCGGCAGGACCAGGCGCGGCTCATTCGCGCGTACGACACGTCCAAGACGGGCGCGCGACCGACGGGGTACTGAGTACTGAGTGTTGGATGGTGCGGAGGATGGGTCGTCTTGCGGTGCGGAGGAATGCTTGGTGACGCTACTAGTCTATCATTATACGGACATCCACGATGTAAATCTACGGTAGCTTTCGAAATTCCGGAGTAATTGCTTGTAGAACACGCGAGGTGCTGGGAAGTGTGCATAGGTGTTGCATACGAGATATACAACATAGCACAGTATGCAACGGGGAGGGCCGTCAAGTGAATCCTGTTGAGAAAGGCATGGATGACAAGGCAGGCGAGCTAAAGAACGATGCGAAGGGTAGCAAGTACGATCGCGTTCTATCGAGCGAAAGGCGGGTGTGTAGGGGCAATGCGCTTGGAGGTGGATGTCCTCCAGGACCTTGCCTACGCATATGGACCGCAGAACCTCGGGAACCCATTCGCTCGGGGAGCCGGAAGTGGACAGAACGCCCTTTGTCGCGGAGAGGCTCCGTCGCGCGATCGTCAGTAGCATCCGCACAGACATCCTCGCTGGGTACGGGAACTATCGGCCACGGCACCGCCGTGTCGTACACCGGCCCCGAGAGCGCCAGCGTAACCGTGTAGGTCTTGCACGGGATCTTACGGATAATTTCGAACCCCTCGCGTTTCCTGAACGCCACCTCGACCCGCCGGGTCCTGTCCCCAAACGCAGCCCGGATGACCGCGTTGTCGCCACGCACCGACGTGAAGTCGATGTGCGCCCTGGGGCAGACCATGAGCATTTGCGCAGGCTCGGACAGCTTGGGCAGGGCCTTGCCGTCGAACGCTGGGGCGTTCGCGCGGGACTGCTCGCGGGTGAGGAGAACGTCCACCCAGAGCTTGTGCAGGGGGATGCCCTGCGGGCCAGGGAACGGCACCATAAGGCACATGCAGTTCCCGACGCCGAAGCGGACGGTGAGCCGCTGGTGCAGGGAGGCATCGAAGAACGAGATGGTGGAGACGACCGAGTCGGACACCTGCTGCTGCGTGAGGTGGCAGGGGACGGTGGTCGTGCAGCCGTCAGTGCTTGCCTGTTCGCACAGGAGGTGGTGGCGCGTCTCGAGGTCGGTGAGGAGCCAGTGCGGGAAGAAGAATGTGAAGTTCGGCTGGGGCGCCATGACGTCGCGGACGGGCCCATCGGGGTGGGTTTGAGGGGGCAGCAGCGAGTTCGGGTGGTGGATGTAGAGCGGTTTCAGCTCGAATTTGCCATACCGAAACTTGATCACTCGCGGTTTCTTCTCCTTCGTGCTACCTTTGGGTGGGGGTGAAGCGCTACCTTCACCCTCGTCCACCTCCTCATCTACCTGGTCATAGATGCCTCTGGCATTGGCCATGGTTGCGGGTACCGTCTCCACGGCATGTAAGAGGGTCCGAGGGAAGAACGCACCCCGGTGATAGTGATGCCCCTCCGTGCCGTCGATGAACTCGCCGACGTCGTAGCGGTCCCCTGCAGCTTGTTTGCCGCGCCGCAGGAGGAGAATGATCAACTCGCCGTCCGCGTTCTCGCATGCCAGAAGGCCTAGTTGTACGTGCTGCGTGTTCGCGGCACCCGTGCGCGCCATCCAGCTCTTCCACGACTCGATCGCGTCTGTGGAGAGCGGCAGTATCGCGCGGATGCCGTTGCTGGTGACTGCGTAGTGCGGCATCTTTGCCTCTATGCCGAAAGTGGCCGCCAGATCGGCGATGTTGACGGCCTTGTACCCTGCGGAGTCGGCGAACTCGGACGGGGATGATGCAAGCAGGTCCTGCAGCCTGCCTTGCACGTCGAAGGCGATGTTGGCTTGTCTACCGTGCGTGGCCCGTTCGCTGTCCTCGAACCGATCGCGCTCCATAAGCTGACGTGCAAGTTTGATATCCTTGTGCATCGGGCCCCATGCGAAGATACTCTGATCGGGGATCCGCCGGAGGATCTCCTCTTGAAGGCGGACGAACGCGCGCTCGCCTTCCCCATAGATAGTCGGCATGTTGATGCCGAAGATACCTAGGAGCGAGTACGCTCGGTCTTCGATGCGCGTCGTCTTGCGGTTCGCGGCCCAGGACATGCGCTGTGCGACGCTGACACTGTCGAGCGAGCGTGCGTGCGTAAGGATTTCCTTTTGGACGCCCGTGACCGCCTCCACGACGGCCGCGAGCATGTGCTTCGAGCCGAGGGTGCGCCACTTTTGGGAGAGAAAGACGATGCGCGCGGGGGCGATGAGCTCTTGGAGGGTCCAGCCACGCTCATACCAGCGGCTACGTCTGAAGGCAGAATCTAGGGATGCGGGATCATCGTCATCCCCGACATCGTACAGATATGCGTAACAGACGTCCGCGTCCGCATACCACGCGAACATGGAGTTGATCGCCTCGGAGAGCTCCGCGCTGCTGTGGTGGTCGATGCAGCAAGTGTCGACCCAGATCCAGTCGTAACCTGCACGCTCTGCGAAGATGCAGCAGTCGCGGATCTTGGCGGGGACGCGGTCGCGCAGGCTTTCTCCGGAAAGCGCGCACTCTGCGCTGAGGGCCTGGAGGCCTACGAAAGAGAGCTCGTCGCCGCTCTGCCAGACGTGGGACAGGATCGCGTATCGGACTTCGTGCGAGTTGACGAAGTAGTGCAGCTCGGCTGTCTTGGTGTTGAGCAGATACATCGCCAGGGGCTAAAGAAGTCGTCATACGGTAAGCCCACATTGTGACTGAGGATAGTCAACATATGTCGAAACTGACCTGTCGAGTAAACAACGAAGATACGATACCGGGAATTGACCACGGCACTGTGTTGTTTGAGGACTAATGGTGGTGCTACGAAACCTGGGGGTCCTCGTTAACATCGATCAATACTCAAAGATGACGGCTATATAGCGCTTCGGTGTGTGCCGGACCTGCTGAAGAAGAAGAGAACCAGGATAGCCTCGAGAGCCGAGACTCGTATTTACTCGTGGACTCCATGCCTTTTGAATGAGATATTATGTCACGGCACACCAGCTGGCAGCGGGCGTCCCAGGGTGCATCGCCTCGACACCTCATGTCGGGGACATGTGGTCATAGAGAAGCCGGGCCCTGTGAGCGAAACCTATGTCATCCCTCAGCGAGACTGTGTTCACATTATCGTGACATACCGCGGGCGAGTGATGATGGTGAGAGGAAGAGTTGTTCAACGCGGTGGCGGTGTGGCCTGCGCCCGGTTATGTGCACAGTTCCCACAACCCAGGTTCGAATCCTGGCAAGACCTTCTTCCCTTTTGCCTCGCTGTTCCCGTCGTGTTTTAGCTGAGCGAAATGATTCTACAAGTCATCCATCGCAGCGAATCCTACACTGAACGCGAATAGTTACATCAGTCGCCGCGTATAATCCCTCCCTTCGTCATGTTCCACCCCAGCTGCTCATACGTCCACCCGAGCACCGTTCCGTCCGCGCTGTATTCGTGGTACCGCAGCAAGGATCGGTGCATCCCGGGCTTCTTGTGGATCGCGTCCAGCGTCACCATCTCCTCGTCAGTAAGAGTGATCAACTAGTGCGAGACAAGGCATATCGCACGAGCGAACACGGATCAGACGAAGTCAGCACCAGACGTGCGCGGACAGGCGCATTACACGTACGGCTATATTCTGCTTGATTCGCTCCGGATTCTCGCTCTTGGGGATGACGATGGTGCCACGCTGAACGCCCCAGCTGAGCGCGACCTGCCCCGGCGTCGCACTGTGGCTCTGCGCGATGCTGATGACATCAGGGTCCTGCAGGAAGACAGGTTTTCCATCGTATTCCTTAGGCCGACCTACGATCGGAAGTCAGCATTTGAGCTCATGTCGCTGATGTCCCGCCACACGCACCAAGAGGCGAGTACGCGGTGATCAATATGCCCTTCTCCTCGCACCACGTCTTCAGCTCAAACGACGGCAGGCACGGGTGACACTCGACCTGGTTCGTCGCGGGGACGACCGACGTCTCGCGCAAGAGCACCTCGAGCAGCTTCACCGAGAAGTTCGACACCCCGATCGAGCGCACCTTCCCGGTCTTGAGCAGCGCCTCCATGTCGCGCCACGTCTCAACGAACGTCGGGCTCTGGTCGTGCGGGACGGGCGTGTTGTCCTCGGTGTACGCCTGCGGCCAGTGCATGAGGTAGAGGTCGACGTAGTCGACGCCGAGCTTCGCGAGCGACTCCTCGAAGGACGCGTGCACCTTGTGGTGGTGCTGGTTCGGGAGCTTTGTGGTGAGGAAGATGTCCGCGCGCGGGACGCCGGATTCGCGGATCGCCTTCCCGACGAACTCTTCGTTCGCGTATCCGTATGCCTGACGAAACGGTCAGAACTGTTTATATGATCGGTGTCAACGTGCAGTTTACCGTGTCAAGATGCCTGTATCCCGCCTACTTGGAGAGTAAGCAGGTGCTGACATGACAGCGTTGAAGAGACTGGCGCACGGCTAAAGCGTCCTTGCACATCTTCTCTACGACTTCTCCGCCGCCGGGAGTTCCCATCCAACACCTGTGATACAAGAACTGTTAGCATATAGCATCATCGACAGTTTGCGCCCAACACAACGAATATCTTAGGCTGTCGCCATACATGGCTCCCGTTGAAGGCGGACGATCTCGCCGAAGCCCAGGAGCGTGACTGTCCGCGGTGCTGACACTCACCCTATCCCCACAGAGGCCATCTTGTAGCCCGTGTTCAGCGTAAAGCTAGGAATTGCAGCGGCCATTGTTGATGCCGGGAAAGAGGAGAATGTGACGATGTTGGCACGTCGACGATTGCAGAGATACGAACGTCGAAGACCGAAAGGCACCTACTTGCTATCGGCCTACTCTTATATGTCCAAATGCCAAACGCTCTGAATGACCGCCCCTTCGGATTGAGTTCAGGAGCTTCGTCATGCTGCTATGTGGACTAGAATATCAGGTTGCGCCCGGGCGGACCGTGTGTTTTGCGGCAGCTGACTGGCTTCGGGCCGGAGACCATAATTAGTGGGCTCCCTCGGCGTTCCGCGCGAAGGACCCTGTCGTTTGCAAGACGATACCCATTCGCGAACAAAAGATGGGTCTCAGAGAGATGAACGGGGACGTCATCATTGACAAGGAGGATCTTGGACCTGAGGCAGAGAGTATCGCATAGAAGATCTCGAGAGGGTACGGCGACAGGCGGTATTGCAAGCCAGATAGACTCCAAGCCATCAGTATGCCTGAGAGATGCAGACATCTGAGGTTGAGGAACCCAGGCTGAACGGTCGAGCTTTTGGGCAGTGGTCGTTAGTTAGCTCTTGGTCCACGATGATGGTTGAGGAGAAAGATGGAAACAACGCTAACCCAGGCGTGTGTGAAGCGATAAATGCTGGCGGCGTATGCTGGCGGCGTGTGCTCATCCGACGGACGCATCAAGTATCTTCGTGGAGTCCATGGCAGCCTGTGTCCTGGGCGAAGAGGTCTAGTAGTGCATTCTCTGGATGTGGTAATGAGTTGGGTAACGAGTCATTAGAGTCGGGACCCTACGGGTTCAATGTTCAACGTTGATATAGATCAGCCCGACTGGGCATGTATGGCAGTCGATCCGTTGCGAGTTCCGATATGCAGCAGCTCGGCCTCCTCTCCGAAGGCCTTGGCGTAGATGTATATGGACTCGACCTTCCACTCGGGAGACCCGTTCCCCGCTAACGGGTACGGCAGCTCGATGACCCTCGACAGTGTCCCCGCCGCACCATCGTCGCGCTTCAGATCCGGGCTCCGGATGGGGAAGTACAGGGGGTTGTCGTGCGTCCGGTACAGGATCAGCCCGATGAACTTGGAGAGCGGGGCGCCGTCTACGCCTGCCCCCGACCCAGACGTCCGACACGCCAGCGCGGCGCAGCAGAAGCGGCCATGCTCGTGTGAGTACACCTCGCACAGCGGGACGGGGATGCGGATCCCGAGGTGCGTGTAGTAGAAGTGCGGCTCGTCGACCATCCCGATACCCAGCGCGCTCGGGAGCTCTGCAAGCGAGACGCGCACAAGGTCTGCGGACGCGCGAAAGGCATCTGGGGAAAGCGCGAGCAGGAGGCCGGTCGGCCACAGGTACTCGCACTCGTATTTCCAGCTTGTGCGGCTCCCCGAGTCGGAGTTGGGGCGCGCGAACGTGTGCGCGGGCATGCCGCGCGGGCCCCACGCGAAGATGGTGGTGTCGTACGAGTGTTGGATGATCTCGATCTGGAGGCGGCGGAATGCGCGCTCACCGCCCTCGCCGTAGAGGACGGGGATGTTGACGTCGAAGATGCCCATGAGCGCGTACGCCCTGTCCTCCGGGCGCGTCGTATTCCGCCCGGCGGCCCAGGACATGCGCCGCGCGAGGCTCCGCTTCGCGACCTCGCGTCCGGGGTGGTCAGATAGGAGGATGGCAGCGTCGATGTTGGTGATCTGCTCGAGCAGCGTTGCGAGTTCTGTGCTGGAACCGATGCGCGCCCAATCGCTGGAGAGGAAGACCACTGAGCGGCCGGGCGCGACGAGCTCTTGTAGCGTCCAGCCACGGGTGAACCATCTGCTGTTGCGAAATGACGAGTATGGTTTGTGTGGGTCGTCGTCGCCAACATCGCTGAGATAGGCGAGACACAGGCCAGCGCGCCCGTACCAGGTGAACATGGAGTTCAGCGCCTCCGAAAGCTCGGCGCTGCTGGACTTGTCGATGCAGCATGTGTCAAGCCAAAGCCAGTCGTAACCTTGGGCCCGTGCGGCAGCGCAAGCGCGCTCGACTTTCGACCAGCTCGTGTGTGCGCGAGCGCGAGCGAGGTCTTGGATGTCGGCAAAGACGACCTCATCCTCGTCCCAGCAATGAGAGAGGATAGCGTAGTCCGGCCTAGTTTCCGATGAGACGAATGTGCAGAGCTGGAAGGTAAATGTGCTCAGAAGCCGCATATTTGGGATTTTGTCCGAGATCTTCCAGATCCAGAGCGAGAGGTGTGCGGTCGCAACACAAGCTACCTTTGAGAATAGTACCAGTCCACAATGAGTTAGACGGATGTTGACGGGTAGTAAATATGAGCACTTACCGGCGCGGGGCTATGTCTCTTCACAATGGTTATCGTCAGGACGATCAGGGCTGTACTGCAACCGTTTATGGTACCCGGTGGGAGACACGACGAGGTTCCAGGTACCAGTGAGTGAGGCCGTACGAGTGTGTCCTTGGAATCCTCATCGAGGTCGAGAAGCAACTCAAGCACGAGCGCTAACCCACGTGCTGGAAGGGAGATGTGCGCCAATCTGTACCAGGGCGACTCTCCTGGCTCCTCCTACCGCCACGGCGTCGATCTCCCCGCCCTAGATGTCTTCTCATATATACAGGTACTCCGGTCTGGTCATATTGTATAGCATGAGTCTCATGCTGTGCTAAAACATAAGTTCGAAGTCAGAACGTAGTAAGTCCTTGCGTGCTCAGAGCTCGTATCAATTTCTGTCAGAGAGTCACAGATCAGATACTTACAGCAGGACGAAATATCGGGCACGGTGAGAAGTCACATATACGCCTCTTCATTCATGTCGTCCCATGTCCAGTGGCCCAGTGGGCCATGATCTCCTCGCGCTCCTGCTCCGAGGCACCCTTCAGCATCTGCGCCTTGAACTTCTTCAGGGAAGCCACGGCGGCCTCATAGTCCTCAGTCGGCACCCCGCCACCTTCTGGGGCCCCAGTAAAGCACTGTATGATCTCAGAGCCCCTGGTCGTCTCCCTCACATCCTTGTGCAGCACCGCCGTCTCGCACAGGTCCTCAGCCCCAAACGCGAGGGACACGGCGCGCCATCCCCGCACGTCAGCGCGTCCCACCTCGTCGCGGCCTGCTAGTGAATGAACGCCGTTTCCAGGTCGTAGCTCTCGTCCTCCCACGGGGCGCCAGCGTGCTGGAAGAGACGGCCGCGGAGCGCGTATAGGCGGTCCGTGAAGGTAGCGTAGTGGTGCGGGCTGCACTCCTGCGTGCTGGTGACGTAGTGGTAGTGGACGAGACGGTAGAGGTACTCCTCGTTGGCTCGCTGAGCGTCGCCCAGTGCGTAGAGGTGCTACGGGAGAGAGGGCAGCGTCATGGACTGGGAGGGGCTGTCGGGGTGGTTCTGAAGGTCTTGGGGGATGCCAGCGAAGAGGAACAGGGGAAGGATCATCCAGACGTGTGCTACCAGTCGAACAAGCTGATTGACTGTGTAGCCGGAGGCAGGCGACCTAGAGACGAAGATGTCGTTCGGGCGGAAGTCTGGGTGGCGGATGCAGAAACGGTTCAGCGCGGAGTCCTTGGGGACGAGGGACGAGGTGATGCCGGGGTATCGCTCCAGGTTCTCGACATGGTCTGATGGTGACTGGCGCCCTCTCGTGCTGCAACAGCGGGAGCGGCTGTCCGAAATACTCGAGGTATGCGATTTCCTTGTGTGCTGCTATCGCCAGAGCTGCTTTGGCGCTTCATCTGCAAAGCTCAGTTAGTTCGAGAACGTCGCAATGACGAAGCACTGGAAAGCGGTGGCATACACGGTCCTCGATGTCGAGTCTCCCATATCACAGCGCCAGCTACGTGTCAGGGAAAACATAGAACCGCGGGTCCTCCACCGGAATTTCCAGGACTGGGGTGACCGTCTCGAGATCCTCGGTGAAGTAACGGCTGCCGCCGGCGGGGAATGGCAGCGACATCAGTGCCATTCGAGCCTGAGCTGGCGGTATGACACAAGTTACATACATTTAAGCACTCCCCAAGATGTGCGACCTCAGATCGGCTTTCCTCGCGAAATGTCGAGGAGGTTACGGGACGGTTGGACGAATATCGCGTAGGCTCGACTCTCGAGGTCGAGGGCGTGCGCGTCTAACACGGAGGTACCCAGGTGGCGGTGCCCGTTGAATGTCGCACGAGCACGTGACGTGTCTAACCTGAATGTCGCCCGGGAGCGGCAGTGGCTCATCCTCTTCAACGACCTACCACCACGACTCCGGCACAGGCAGCTCACAGGAAGAGAGATCTCTGTTACAAAGCGTGTACACGAAATAAAGCCTTAATCACATGTGAGTAAAGGTCCCGGTCTTTCTAACATGAAGGACAAAGGCGCCTGTCGTCGTCCCCGATTCTCGACACCGGCGGCATAGGTCTATGTAACGGGCTGTTACAACGAAACCACATCGTAACCAGAGTTGGATTATTTTTTCGGTGTCTCAGCTTGTGGCACCGTTGATGCACGCTGATCACACGCTGCATTCAAAGTGTGATCAGTGTGTAACGCGGTTTTCTCGTTATATTTCGAATGTTGCGAGGATGTGGCAGTCAGACAAAGGGATGCCGTGTAACGGGTCGTTACACCGCTCTGTACTCGATAAGCTTCTCTGCCTCGCGGGGCTGCGCCTATGACGCAGTCGACATCGAAAAAGCGTCTTCCGAGGGTCCGCCAATCTACCGATGGTGTGCACATTAATCCCACTTTTACACACGCCAAAATCCCCACTTCTCCAACCCCACGTTGATAACATGTTATGAACACTGTTATTAACACGACTTTCTCACAATGTAACTTAGTCGAGCTTTACTCACAAAACCCTACAGCTCTCTTCACCACGGTTGAAACTACTTGCCATGCAGATAATTCGAGGGTCTAGGGACTCTGCGTTTATGAATCTACCGAGCGAGCTACTCCTTCACATTGCGGGATATCTCTCCGATGACCTTGAAGCTCTGCTCAACCTCGCCCTCCTCTCCCGGCGACTATCCGCCATCGCCCGACACGAGCTATTCAAAGTGATGGACATCCGCGCTCTTGAAGAGGACTACATGGAAGAGTACCTGCACCTCGTCCGCGAGCTCCGCGCGGTGCCCCCTTTCGACCACTATGCGGACTTTCTTGGTGCCCACGCCCTCCACAAACTCACCCCTCGCAACCTCCCTAGGCTCCGTGCGTTCAGCATCGCCGAGCTCAACCTCGTACGGACGAGCTGGGTCTGCCAAAAGGACCTCAGCGTGCTGGGCTCGATCTCTTCCATCACCACGCTCTCCCTCTCGCGCGTCGAGTTCTTCCAGCCGCTCGACATGCTCGCCGTGATCTGCTACCTCCCGCACATCACTGCGCTCTCTCTTGACCGCGTCACGATCCGCGGAGTGGACACCCCCGACCTGACCGCGGTCGTCACCAACCCGGCGCCCGCGGCCACCTTCGAAGACGCGGTCGAGCGTGCGAAGACGCGCCCGCAGCTCGCGCGGCTCGCGCTCGACATGAATCTCATGGCCATGCACGTCGCGCGGTGGCTGGCCGATGAACCCAGCGCCCTCACCACGCTCTCTGTCGACCCGACGGCCTCCGACGCCCAGTTCATGCTACCACACTTCGGACCGACCGTCGTACACCTCGCCGTGCCCCTTCGCTCGACCGGTCCCCTCGCGCGTACGTCCCCACGCGCATTCACTGCTCACTTACACACTAACCTGCCATCCTTCGCAGCCGCCGAGTGGACGACACCCCTGCGTCAGTACACCGCGTTGCGCACACTAACGCTCTACATCGACGCGTACCAGTGCTTCGCGTCCGCACCCACGTGCCAGTGGACGCGGCTCCTGCGCGTCCTGCAGCAGGGCGTGCCGCCCACGGCACGCGCGCAGCTCGACACGCTCACGCTCAGTGTGCACCTCGAAGATCCCGACCTGCACCTGCTCGACGACGCAGTGTGCTGGTGGGCGCTCGACCCGCTGGACGACGTGCTTGCGGGGCCCGCGGGCGGGTATACGGGTCTGAAGACGGTGGAGGTCGCGGTGGAGTGGACGATGCCGGGGAGGAGGCGGATGAGCCTGGATTTGAGGGACGCGGCGGAGGCGGTTATGAAGAAGATCAGGAAAAGGATGGGGAAGCTGGAGGGCGCGGGGAAGTTGGTTGTGAGGTATGGGGTGTTGCGCGAGGTATGTGTATTGTCGCTGTGTTGACTGTGCTGGTTGCTGATCATCGTGTTTGTAGCTGAGCGATTCCCTCATCTGAGATGAAGGGACTGCGCCTCACGCGTGCTTATTTTCGATTTTTGTATGTGTTATGCGGGCCGAATGCTGGCAGTCACTCCGGGAGGTGTAAGTTGTAATACCATGTAGAATTGATACCACGCTGTAGTATATTCCGTGCTTTGAATTGACATACAGAAGACACATAATCTATCATTACGCAGGGTACTTCAAGCTGAGCCCCTGCAAGTACTCCATCTGCGCCGCGCGGTACGTATCCTCTCCCATCGCCAGCGGCACCGCCCCGTCCTGGAATGTCAACAGCTGGGGGCTCTCGCTGGTGTATGGGGGCCAGTGGAACGCCCCGTCGCCATTCGGATCGAGCGTGCTCGCGAAGCGGATCAGGTAGTCAGCCATATCACCACCCCCGTACACGTTCGCCAGCTCGGAGCCGTGTGCCTGTGGATGGACGCGTCAGTGCATATCGCCACACGAACGGGTGGAAGGAGGCTTACCGCGCCGATGCCTTCGATCTTCCCGCCCTTGTTCACTGTAGTAGCCCAATGTTGAGCGTCACGGTCGCGGAGTAGTTCGCAAAAGGAGTGTAAACGGTACGCACAGAACACATAGACCGGCTGCGTCTTGGCCAATTCGCGCGCGAACAGCCGCCGCGGCGCCTGCTCGACCCAGTCGCCCTGGAACGCGGAGATGCGCTTGTACTGCGGCGAGTACGCGAACGCGTCCCCCGTGCCGAACGGAGACCCCGTGGCGGGATCGGCGGGGTACAAGTCGAGTATTGGTGCGAGTTCGTCGCTGCTCGCCTTGGGGTAGAAGTTTGATGAGAGGTAGTCGAAGAACTGATCGTCGGTGCTGTGGACTTTGATCAGGGTGGGTGCACGGTGGAGCGAATGGGTGAGGTCTTACGTGACATTGAGCGAGGGGAACGCGAACGCGCTGCCTTCGTCTTCGTCGTTCCCTGGGGATATATTCGCGATGAGTTCGCAGACGAAGCGGGTAGATGAGGGTACACGTACCTATCACGATCGGGATGTTGGCGATTTGCCCTTTCATGAGAAGTTGTTGCGGAGGCTCGGTCAGGAAAACACCGTCCGAACGGATGTTCCAGGGAGTGTTCACTTGCTGCATTGCATAAAAATGACGATGAAGGCGGCGGCGGCGGCAGCTAGAGAGGAGGCGCACGTACCACAAAGTCGACGAACGAAGGCGACTTGTCCATAGCGGCATGCAATACATTCGCAGGTACAGTCCTGAGGCACTGCAGCGTATCGCTTGCAGACGCACACCCGGCGTCGGAGACGATCTGGTCGTAGGTCGCCTGTATCTCGAGAATGTCGCCATACATTCCCGGGCTGCCGGACTCCATGAAGCCTGCGCGGAATAGGCCCTCCGTGTCGCCGCCGTTCGTGAGCATGTGAAGCGATACCGAGATCGCACCGGCACTCTCGCCCCAGCTATACGAGACGCTAAAGTTAGGAGCCGACTCCGGTATAGCTGGAAGAGAGGGCTCACATCGTGACCTTGGATGGGTCCCCGCCGAATGCGGAGATATATTTCTGAATCCATCTAAAAGCCTCACGCTCTGAAAGTAGAAGATAAATCAATATTAGCTGGCGCCTGTCTGACATCGCACGTACGGTCCTGTAGACCCAAATTTCCGATGCCGGCCTCCTTGACCTCCCTACCGCCGAGAAAGCCGAATGCTAGACGATTAGGTTAACTGCCTAATTGTGATGTTGCTGAACTGCATTCTCACCACCCAATCTGCGAGGGGAGGTCAATATAGCGCGCATGCGTGGAACGGGTTATCAATGCAATCTTACCGATAGTTCATGGCGACATAGACGATGGGGTGGCCAATTTCGATAGACCGTGCTACAATGACATCGCCGGGTTGTCTGGAAACGGATGAGCGACGATACGTATCAAGAGGCGAGAGTCGTACACCGCATTAGACCCGAGTTGAAATCCTCCTATTCGTATATATCAGTCTCCTCCGACAGGCGTTGGCATGACTCCATTACGTACCTCCATAAATCCACTGGTACCCCACACATGTCAGCATAAGTCTTCGCCGATATCTAGGACGGTAATGAACTTACCACGACGACGGGTAGTTTTGACTCCGAGGTGGCGTTTGCGGGGGTGATGACATTGAGGTTCAGGCCTAGACACGCCAATTTGAGTTGTAGCCGCGGGAGACCGGCGACCACAACTTACAATCCTCGCTCTGGGGGACATCCTGGATGGAGATAAATGCCTCAAGGTATTCCTGCGCAGGTTCGGGCACATCGGCCGGGAACAGCGGTAGTACGAAGTCCTGCTGTATGCACTGGTTGCCAAACGAGGTGGCGTTGATTAGACCTTCGTATGGTGAAATAGGCTGCGGAAGCCGTAGCCTCAGATCTCCGACGCTGAATGATTCGAATTAGGTTTACTCCATTTGCGTAGATGGAGCTTAACTCACGGAGGCTGCGCAAACGGAATACCGAGGAATTGAGTGGTCGTTCCGTTCGTGGCCCCAATTACCGTCGCATTATCGAGGACAACAAATGGGTTGGGGGCGCGACGAGCAGGAGAAGCCGCTGCCGCGGTCACATATGCGATGAGGGCCCAGGTGAGGAAGGACATGGGTGTTGTGTGGCGGATGGCTCAGACACCTTGTACGGCCCCGCGCCGTCCTCTTATACCTGGTTCCATGCGCCTATGTGGTCAGTATATTTGAGCTTCGGAGTTAGGGGGAGTCAAAGAAATGCGCGCTTTTTGGCTTTTCAAATGGGAGAGGTCAAAACGTTGGGAGACAGCGGATGCGCGCGTAGAGCTGATGATGCAGTCCGACCGGGTTTACAGCGTCATGCTTATGCAGCAAACCATTCAGGTAGTCTACAATAGTCATCAGCACCCAGAATTTGCGTAGATAGCAGGTTGTTCACCTTGCAGTCACACCGATGACTCTTGTGACTTTCTGCTCATGGACCATGCGGGGCTTCTTGACGCAGAATAAGGTCGATATGATATGCGCGGTAAACCAGCCGGGTGCTCGAAGCCCAACGAGTTACCTAGAGTGCGGGTTGCCGGGGGCGCGAAGTAACGCGACCTACCGGGCATATGGACGACTCGCTCCATCTTCCGAAGAGCGTGAAAAGTGGAGGTCTAAAGTCTATCGACCTGATTTTCGCTATAAGCCGACCATGGTCGGACAAACTCCGAAGTGTGCATCGCAAATAGACGTGGACTGACACGCAAAACACCATTTGCTAACTCCGAGACCCTTGGATCGACCCAGACTTCCTGAAAGCTTCATTTGATTGTCGCCTTTTGTCGATTAAGAGGTATTCCAGCCAGTTAGACAGCCTCCCTAGTAGCAGACGCAGTGTGCTTACCAACCTAGTGCTTGACCGACGAACCGGCAAGTGACACGACTCGGATGCGCACTAACAACGGCAGAGGTGACTCGTATTTTTGGCTGTCTTCACACGCTACCCGCAGAACCGCCGTAGACAGCTAGACGTAACATGGCATGGCATGCGTGAGTCGAGGAGATGGTGGTTCGAGAGAAAGACGCACAGACTTCGTGGTGTCCCGAAGAGGCGGAGTTGAAGAGATAGGCGCTCATAGCACGAGGCTGCCAAACGCCCGACAGTCCGAAAATCCGAAAACCACTTCCTTGGGGAACACTCATTGTGAATACAGCCAGAAAGTTTACGAGTTATTTTAACCTCGGTTCAGCATCACCCGGGAAATTAACATCCTGGTGAATAACGTAAATACACATAACTGGTACTACTTGCCGGAATAGTGGTTCATGTCGCCGACGATAGCAGCCACCATGTAACCTCCCCGAGTCAGCCCTTCATGTCGCTCGGCCTTTCGCCTCTGTGCCAACACATACCATGCCCGTACGTTCTCCTCATCCCCCGTACGCTCGTAACCAACCTCCGCCCCGCCGGCGTGACATTGCGCAAAGTCTCTTCGATTCTGTTCGCCAGGGCCCCGTCGCGCATCTCCACCTTAGCAACCTCCCACTCCCCACTCCACTGTACCTCGAAAATGACGGTGTCAAGGACAGCAAATTTGGGATTGTTGAGCGTGTTGCTCAGCAGCCCGAGGACGTCCCAATCGATGTGTGAGCTCAGCGGCTCGGATTCGCAACGGGCCAGCACGGAAGAAGATATGTGCACGTTGATGGTGGCGGTGTGCAGATGCTCCGCCGAAATCCAGTGCTCGAGTAAGTGCAGGAGAACTTTCCATGCTTGGGGCGAGTCCACCATCGTATCCAGCCACAGGGTGAGGGTGCGCAGATTGGTGTACGTTCCGAGATATCTGCTGTAGCAGGCCCTATCTGGGAGGGCGTCGAGGTCAGCTAAACGGGTACGATGCGGAAAATTATACGGCGGCAGTCGACTTACTGCCTTTTCCCTTGAGAGGGATACTGAGGTGTTCGATGTTCGTCCCGAAGTGCCGCAGCACGGAGCTGGGTGAATTTGACCAGCGCGTCACCACCAGAGTGGTAAGCGATTCTTTGCTGGGACCGGAGGCCAGCCAACCTGCCACGTCGTCTGTCACAGCAGTAATGGATGTCGCAACCGAGAGGTTTGAGAGCTTCGGTCGCACCGCCATTTCGGACGAGACGCCATCTGCCAACTGTTTGAAACCCTCAGGCAATTTCAGGTTCCGAGTCCACGATGATGGAAAATACTCCGCATCCTGCAGCGAGAGTTCCGACAGGTTCGGAAGGGAGCAGATCAAGGTCTGGATATGTCGGAGGTGGACAAAGCACACACACCCGGACAGGGCGAGGGTAGTGACTGACGTGAGGGCCGACAGCCCACAGTAGACGTCCGTGGACATCCAGATGAAGAAACCTACACATAGATTGCTGAAGTGGATGGATTTGAGCTTGGGGAGTGCGTGCAGGTCGAGGTATGGGACCAAGCGGCCCTTCATGACGTCGTTCGAGCTGGGGTTGGGCTCTTCGATTCGCAGCTCCTCGATGCGCCCAAAGTATGGGCGCATGTATGTCTCCCGGAGAGCACATACATTCACCGTAGTGAACAGCTCCTCGCGGATGGCCGGGAGGAGTGCGCGACAAGCGAGGGCGAGATTTTCCAGGTCCTTCAAATCCCGATCGACGGCCTTGACGATGAGAACGAGGATCTCGTCCGGAAGCATTGAAAACATGGTGTTTTTTGTATAGTCTCGCACCTAGACGATGATCAGGCATTAGGATCGAACTTCGAAACTGCGGCGACCGTATATATGATAGGTAGATGCCCACCTCTTCTACGTCAAGGGCTGCTTTACCGGTCACCAACGCTCTTCGGCCAGTACTACGAGTCAGTTTGGTAGGTTCTGAAGTTATGGCGGGCCCAAAAATGGGAGATGGTGGTCGTCTTTAGTGAGTAGATGGCGATCAGTTCAAATGCCCAATCGACGCCGCGACACCGGAGTCCGGCACGCCATGGCATGACACGCGAGTTCCACGAGCACCGCTTTCAATTCCGACTTCTCAAGCGCAACCCCGCTTCTACGTGCTTGCTCCGACGAAACTGGAGACCACGCTACAGGAGTAGCGGCAGGTTCGCGATGCTGGGCCGGTCCCAGACGCGGTAGAGTAGCTCGATGTACGGGGTAAGAGCGTCGCGGAGGTGAACCGCCACCATGGAGGGCGGATGAGGGAGGACAGCATGAACAAACCGAGACGATCAACATTCAGCAACAGTCCCAATGCGAGTGGAGGTAGTCGAGGGCGCGGGAGACGATGATCGCAAGGTCGAGGTCGTCGAGTGCGGGGAAGAGAATGATCGGCGGCGCACTTGCCCGGCACATCCGCGCTTATTTAGCTGAGCGCTCCGACCAGCTTCGACCTGTCCTTTGCAATGTCACTCGTTCTTGCCCGTCCTTGACCTCGTCCACATAATATCGGTGCTCGACGAGAGAAAATCGGAATCAAGAGGGACTAGTGACAGTCAAGTACTACTCCAGTAACTCTCCCTTCTCCTGCAGGTCGGAGGCATCTGACCCAGTATTGCTTCTAGCCCGGGCCACGACGGTGTCATAAGCGTACTGGCGGTAATGGTTCAATGTCCAGTTTATGCGCACCGAGCTGTCGCTCGTGAGCTTCACTGCGCAAGACGGGAAATATCAACCTCAAGTCACAGTGCATGCATGGTGAATATGAAGGTGCTCACCAAGCTCTGCTTGGAAGGATCGCCGGAGTTTCGACCGCAGCTCCCGGGCTCCATCAGTTTCGGGGGCCTTGGAGTTCTTACGCAGAGCGTGTGCCATGTTATTAGAACAGGCACTGCAAAGGACGGGTGTGAATCATGTCCAAGGAAGATGGCCATGAACCGTAGAACACTGGCAAGCCCACCTTGTGAAAGTGCGGGGGCTTGGCGAGGATTGAGTATGTGCGACAACCACAGCGACCACCTGGTCCCCGCCGCGACCTTATATCATTTCTCGCAGGAGCCAGCCGCTGTCGACTGGGGTGTGGCGGCGCGCCGTCGCGCGAACCCCAAACGTTCCGCCGCGAGTTTATTTCTACCATCACATCGTGCTCTTCACCGTCTGCGAGGAAGGATCAATGTTTTCGAAAAGGGTGCCCGACGCACTAAAATTGAGCGCCTGCGCCGCTAGGCTCGGGTGACATTGTCCCACTGGGCGGGCAGCACGGCTTGACTGGACGGCGGCACCGCCCACATAACAAACGACGTCTGGCACCGCGCATCGAACGAGGCCGTTACATAACCAAAGCAAGCGAGCTCCGCCGCCCCGACGTCGGGAAGGGAGCCCGCATCGAGCCGAAGCCGAAGCTGGTCCCTGAAGTACTGCTGAAGTCATTTGGGGAAAGGAGAGATAGTCATGACGCACCCTCGGGTTTCTTGGCCTGCTGTGGAAGTGTTACAGCCCTTCACGTCGCATCCCTTCCACTTGCAGCTGGCAACGCCAAAACACACGCCAAAACTCTGGGTAAACGGGGTATACGACAAGGAATCACTGACTGAATCATGATGGGTGCACACTCATCGAAAAAGCAAGGCTTTCGGTCTCCCCGCGGTCACCGTCCGCGAAGTCGCTCGTGCGAGCGAGCGATGGCTCGAGCTACTTGACTAGCAGAGTCCACGGCCATACAACGCTCGTAATTAGCACATCTATCATTGTCAGCTCCAGCTCCGAGTTCGCCTCCTCCGAGAATATCAAACATCCATGGCCCACATAAAGAAATTGACAGCGTCCGAGTTCGCATAAAGTCCAACAAATTGCCACCCATACCTTAGTGATTCTTTACTCGACTGGCAGCGACGCTCCCAATCGAGTATGATACCGCGCTGCCCTTGTACCGCCGTCGGTGATCCGAGTCGACGTGGTAGTATCCGCGGAAGATGATGTCCAGCTCGTACACTTCCGCCATCCCCCGCTCTGACGCACAGTCCGACACTTGACACGGATAGTTGAACGCCAGCCGCACTTCCCCGCTCTTGTTCCCGAACGCCCGCCGGTGGTCCTTCCACTGCTGCACGAGCATTGACTCGTCCGGGCACACGTCCTTGCCCTCCGCGTACCCTGGTGGCGCCTCGAGTAAGACCGAGGCCAGGTCCCCGCAGTCGGGCTTCACGAGCAGGGAGTCGACGTCCGAGCCAGAGTCGAAGGTCACCGTCGCCCACAGCTGCGCGCTCTGCGTCGAGCCCACCGCCTGCGCGTCGATCGCGCACACACCGAAGTGTACTGTGAACGGTTGGTACCCGATGAACGAGATGCTGCGTGTCTCCCCCACGCTTGTGAGCCGGAAGCCGCGTTCGGGGAGCACCGGCGTGATGTAGCCCATGCGCTCAAGCGACTTGCGCGCCGCGTGCGAGATCCGGATGGTGCACGGGGGCTCGAAGAAGATGAGTGAGTGCCGGGAGGGAGAGGAGCTGGAGCCAGGAGAGCCGGAGCGTTCGCGGGCGAATGACGGCCGCGAGGAATGAATAATGACCTCTTGAAGGTTAGAGGAGCAGATGAGGTACTGTTCTGAGGACGAGAGACGGGTTGTCCGGCAGTACGAGTTTACGCGACTGCCCTGTGAGACGTAGCCACCAACAAGCAGTTTGGAACCTTTGTTAGAATGGGCTCGGAGGTATAGCGCGACAAGTCGACCATTGCCGTCGACGCAGGCGAGGAAGCCAAGCATCGCGTTGGGCGTCTTAGAGGTCTGTCCAAGAGGCACCACGGGGAGCGTCGTTCGCACACCAGCAGCGGTAGGGGTATACACTGGGACGTTCTCCCGGTCAAAGCCAAGACGAGCCGCAAACTCCTGAAGGGGTATAGGGCTGAGGTCCGCGCAGCCGACAAAGTCGCTAGGAGATGACGCAAAGAGCGTCTCCGTGTCCGTCTGTGGCTCGTAATCGTGCTCCTTCGCGTTCGCCACGAACGTCCCAGAGCCGTGATCGTGCAGGGTGGGCCCCCAAGCGAAGACGCTTTGGTCTTCAGAGCGCTTGACGATCTCCTCCTGGAGCCGGATGAACGCAGCACGGCCTCGCTCGCCATAGATCGTAGGCATACACACGCCGAAGATGCCCATGAGCGCGTACGCGCGGTCTTCTTCCCGCCGCGCCTCACGCTTCGCCGCCCACGACATGCGACAGGCTATGCTGACCTCCTCGAGGGGCCTCTTGTGGGTGAGGACCAGCTGGTCGATGTTCGTCACGGATTCGATCAACGGTGCGAGCTTCCACTTGGCGCCGATGGGCTGCCAGTCGGAGGACAGGAAGACGACGGAGGCGGGGGCGATGAGTTCCTGCAACGTCCATATGCGCCTGAACCACTTGCTCCTTCGAAACGACGACTCAGGTGGGTGCGGGTCCTCGCCAGGCGGCACGTCCTCGAGGTACGCGTAGCACATCGACGACTTGGCGTAGATGTCGAACATGGAGTTGATCGCCTCGGAGAGCTCTGCGCTGTTCCCAGCGTCGATGCATGTCGTGTCCGCCCAGAGCCAGCGGTACCCGTCATGCAGTGCCTTCGCGCATGCGCCCTTGATCTTCTTTGACGGGCGGCGGAGCGCGTGGTCGGATACGCGCTGGAATACGCCACGCTTGTCGCGTGCGCCCTTGACGAGAGGAGTGTCCCGGAACGTCTGCTCGGTCGTGCCCCAGACGTGGGATAGGATTGCATAGGGCGGAACCTTGAGCTTGTCGAAGCGATGCAACTCGATAGTCGCGGTGTTGAGCAAATACATATACTGCTAGTGGGTCTGCTACGCGCGGTGATAAGATCCGATGTAAAATAAACGGAAGACCAAGGTTTGATGAACTCACCTTAGTAGAGGGCTATAAGAAGAGAGTAAGGTCGAGAGGACAACTTAAGCCGCGTAGCTAAGAGAGAGTAGCACTGAGTAAGTGGCACGGAAGTCGATACAATGGTCGGATGCGCCCCGAGCGGGGAACGTGTCCGCTTAAGTACCTCTTGGAGGCCATGGAAGGTGTACTTGGAAATCGAATCCGCTCTGGCGATTATCACTGGCTTCGGATCCCGGAAAGCCTAGTCGTGACTCCTTAGCAGCAAATGGGCAGCGCATTCCACATACCGAGCTGTACAAAAACCACCTCATGACAGGGAGTATGGCTGGACGCACAGGTTCCCATTGACAATTATGCCATGGATGTGTTGTGGCGGATCGCTTTCGTTACAAACATAACGTGAACCCGGGCGGGTAATGCGGGGGAGCGGACTGCCTAGAGGGGAAGAAGGAAGAAGGAAAGCGGTGCGCGTGGGAGGTTTGGGCGTTTGAGCGACTGACCATCTCCTACGAGTCACTGCCTACGACTACCATCTCCCCCCAAGACCCAATTCAAGTTCATAGGTGCCAAAGGCAAAATAAATCATGCTCATGGAGCTTCCAAATGAAATCCTGGTACTCATCATCCAGGCGGTCGATCGCGACTTGACCGACTTGCGGAACCTCGCCCTCACCTGTCGCGCACTCCTCCCAGTTACTCGTGAAGAGCTCTTCTCCGAGTCGATCGTGAACGTATGTGCTCTTCTGGAGCCACACATCCGCCCGTACTCCGACCACATCACCAAGCTGCGGATCGAGGAGCCTAATTCTGAGTCAAACAACGTCGCGAACGGCCGCTTCATCCCGTACCTCGACCCACACGCACTCCCCAGGCTTACAACCCTCTACTTCAACGGCCTCAACGCGTGGTTCTTCGTGAAGATGCCGACGTCGTTCTACCAGGCGTTATCCTCTCTGACGTCAGTCACCACACTCGCTCTCGGCAGCGTGTACTTCGTCAACTTCCGGCAGATCCAGGCCTCGGTCTGCTCCCTTCCGAGCCTGTCGGAACTCTCGCTGCAGGACGTCGGGTACATTCCGTGGACCGGGGACATGCCAGAAGGTTACGACCAGTGGGCGGAGGGCCTCCCCGAGATTACGACACGGCCGCGGCTCTCACGCCTGATGATCGCTCCCTCCTCCGCGACCGAGGACGTCGTGCCTTGGTTGGCCTCCGGGCCGAGCAAAGACTCGCTGACCACTTTGGTGGTCCCGCACCGCGCCAACACCCCGCAAAAGGTGCTGAGCCACTTCGGGCCGAACATCGAGCATCTCAGCATCCACCTCCACGAATACGGCAGTAAGCCAATTCGCACAAGCCCTGTGTCACGACGTTGCTCACCCGGACGTCTTCCTAGATAAAACGTACTATACCAGAATTATCAAGGGGTACACGAACTTGCGCACCTTGAGGTTGGTCCTGGACGCTCTGGTGGAGGCGCCACACGCCTGGACACTGGACGTCCTGCGCATGCTTGGGTTTTGGATCCGCGCGCAGCACTTGCACACCATCGCCATCGACGTGCTGATCCCCTGCGATGTGCTGGAGCGCTGCGAGTGGCAGCTCGATGCGCAGCTCGACTGGGATAAGCTCCGTTTGCTCGACGGCGTGCTGGCCGGCCCGAAGTTCGCGGTGCTCGACACGGTCGAGTTCACTGTGCAGTGGATCGGAGAGTGGGACCCCGAGGAGGAGATGCGGGCGGCGCTCGCGAAGAGGATTGAGGAAACCCTGCGCAAGGTCGCGGAGACGAGGAGGCTGGTCACGAGCGTGCGAGGGATGAAGGAGGTGCTTCCGCGCGCGCATCGGCAGGGTCCGCGCCCGGAAGCTGCGTGAGGGTGACGGCTCTTGTCATAACTGATATACAGTTGGGGTGAACGACGGCAAGTTATGCGAGATACAAGTTTAGTAACCGTTCGTATCCGAGCCGTCCGGCCGCTAAGTTGTAGTGGCCATCTGTTCTGACGTCGCTCTTGTCAGTCCAGCTATACGGTCCACGGATCACCAACCTGCCCATACTGCTGATTTGTCCAGTGCATAGGCTTTAATCCGGTCTTGACGGGATTACTATCTTTTACACTGATTTGCAGATATTGTAGAGGTAGCAAATGACTATTCCGACACTCACCTTACAGGCAGCCTGGGCGGGCCTGCATCCACGAGGAGTGGAGTCCTAGACTCTCGATGTCCGCTATCGAAGTGGATGTCTGCTCATCTCCGCAAGGCCTCATCGGAGATGTGTGGAAGATCCCGAGAAGTGAAGAAGTGAACGATCTGCATGCTGTATCCGCACACAGAACCGCGAGGCTGCGGCGCGCGCAGTTGAGGGGGCGCGCAGTGGCCCCCCACGTCTAATTTGAGCCCAGCGTGATGTCCCCTTGTTGCAGAAATCGAGAAATCCAGTCGTTGAGAGTGAAAGCGAGTTGATTCCGGTTGTCCTGTACGGTATCGTCGTGGTACAGAGGCAAACGGACAGGTACAAAAAACGGCCTCGCGCACGATACTGAACGCTTCGGCAAACGCCGGCGAGCAGGCGCTCGAGCCTCGCTCGCTCGAATCCAAAATCTAACACCCCCGGTACACCCGGAGACCATGCATACATATTCTCTTTCGATTTGTATCTCAGCACGGTGCACACATACATCGCGCGCTCACCCGAGTGTGGTACTCACTGGACATCGCCTGATGTCCGAGGATTATCATGATGGGAAATGTCGCCGGTGTCCATCACGGCGTAAAGCCATACGAGATGGACCGGGGAGGGAGTGGCAACGAACAGATCCGCCGCAGATCAACGTGGACCTGTGCAATGCGCAAGAGAGACGCAGGAGGCGAGGCGATGAAGTTCTTGTAGAGTTACCATATATATCAAGGTTACAGCGCCTCATCCGGATCGATCGCACTCCTTGTCTCGCAGCAGCCACCATCTCCTGTACATATACCCGTCCATCCGGCGTCCTCGAGCGATCCATCTCGCTCATCCCCACACGCACGCATACCCACACAGCGACACCCCGCGATGCAGCGACACTCCTTCACCGCGCTCAACTCGACCTTCGTCGTCGACTCCGAGTACCAGTTCGTCAAGGAGCTTGGCCAGGGCGCGTACGGTTGCGTCGTAGCCGCAAAGCATCGCCGATCGGGCGAGGGGTGCGCAATTAAGAAGATTACAAACATCAACACCAAGGTGCGATTCTGAGCTGCTGTACCCGCCGGCTCGCATCCTAACCGAAGTACTTCGCCGGGTAGAGGATCCTTACGAAGAGATGTCTACGCGAGATCAAGTGCTTACTCCCCCTGCCGTGCGCGATCGGGGCCGTGAACTGATTCCCTTCCTAGGCTCCTTCACCACTTCCGCGGACACAAAAACGTACGTAACATACCCCGCGGTTCCGCACAGGGCATTCTGATTGACATTCCGGATACAGATCACCTGTCTGTACGACATGGACATCGTCTTCCACTCCGACGGTAACTTCGACGAAGTGTACCTCTACGTAAGTCAGCATACGCGATGCAGCCCCATCGGACACTCACTATCATCCTAGGAAGAGCTCATGGAGGCCGATCTGCACGCCATCATCCGCTCGCAGCAGCCGCTCTCGGACGCGCACTTCCAGTCGTTCATCTACCAGACGCTCTGCGGGCTCAAGTACATCCACTCCGCGAACGTGCTCCACCGCGACCTGAAGCCGGGCAACCTGCTCGTGAACGCGGACTGCGAGCTTAAGATCTGCGACTTCGGCCTCGCGCGCGGGTACAGCCCCGGGAGCGGCAGCAGCCAGGCGCGCGGCGGCGCGAACCAGGGCTTCATGACCGAATACGTCGCGACGCGCTGGTACCGCGCGCCCGAGATCATGCTGAGTTTCGCGAACTATGTGAGCTGCTTGAGGTTGGCAGTATATCTCGGAGCTGACCACGTACGCAGGGTCCCGCAATCGATGTGTGGTCCGTGGGCTGTATCCTGGCAGAGCTGCTCGCTGGGAAGCCCATCTTCAAGGGCCGGGAGTGAGTGCTGCATGCCTTTCTGACAACGGAGATACTCACACGTTGCATTCAGCTACGTTGACCAGCTGAACCAGATCCTGCACTACCTCGGCACCCCCTCCGAAGACACCCTCCGCCGGGTCGGCTCCCCCCGAGTACGCCCTCCCTATCCTTCTTCGCCCTCAGTCCGCTAACCTCTCGACGCCCACAGGCGCAAGACTACATCCGCTCGCTTCCGATCAAGCCGCGCGTGCCGTTCTCGACGCTCTTCCCGCGCGCCAACCCGCTCGCGATCGACCTCCTCGCGCAGCTGCTGCACTTCGACCCCGCGAAGCGCATCACCTGCGAGCAGGCGCTCAACCACCCGTACCTCGCCGTCTGGCACGACCCCGCCGACGAGCCCACCTGCGCCTCGGTGAGTCCCACGTCCCGCGCGATTCGGGTCCTAGTGTTGGGGCGCGCGTGCTGATGCGAAGTGTCGGGGCTGGAGCAGCCGTTCGACTTCGGGTTCGAGGAGGAGGACTCGATCGAGGGCATGAAGCGCCTCATCGTCGAGGAGGTGCACGCGTTCCGCGCGGAGGTGCGTGCGCAGGCCCGCGCTGCCGGTCAGATTCGCCGTCAGGAAAGGTGCGTCCCTCCTTTTCTTTCTTCGTGTTGTGTGTGCTAACGGGGTGAACAGCCTGCCGATGCCGTCGCGCGACGAGATCCTGAACTCGCCGGTGGGGGATAACGCGGCGCAGAATGGCGCGACGTCGAGCTACACAGGCGGGAACGGGGAGGTGCGCCCGGGGAGCCCGATCCTGGACGACCCGAGTGCGGAGCTCGAGCGCGAGCTCGCGAACGCGCACATCGCGCGTCGGTAAGTTCGTGTTTTTCCGGTGGTACCACGAGGGAGATCTATGGAAGGGGGCCGGCGCTAGGAAGATCTATGGGGGGACAAGGATATAAGGACGGAGGACTCGATATCTTGGAGAGAGAAGCTTGGAAATGAGGAGGAGTGTACGCTGGGCACGCCGGCTTGTGTTGCTACACGAGCCGGATCCGTGCGGTGTTGTGCTTGTTCTACTGTGTAGATGTATCTCGTACCGTAATTTATTGTGCTTGTCATCTTCCGCTATCGCAAGTCGGAGTGCTACGTTGCCGAAATTGGACGCAGAGGCGTTTGGTAGCCTCGTGTCTACGGGCGCTTGAACGGTCATTTCCCCGGTTCGCGCATCTCCGAATCGTGATTAACGCAACATAAATTGAATACGGCAACATATCGAGCATGGGGTGATACATAGATGCATAATGACGACATGCACTCGTAGGGTTATCAGGCAGCACATTGCACACCGTACCAGCACTCGACTCGGATCTGATCCTCGCCGCCCGAGGTCAGCTTGATGCATCTGTGTGCGCCAAGCCAAAGCCCGAGATGCAGAACAGCATCGGCGGGATGATGCCATCGCCATCGAGTCCGAGTCTCGACGGCCATAATGATACAGTGATGTCGCAGCGCCGGAGCCCGAGCTGGAACGAGCCAGGCAATCCCATTTGTAGCCGTTCCGTAGCGACAGCGCGATGGGGTTATGACGGGCTGCAAGTTGGCGTTGAGGGGAATCGTGCACCCTAAAGGGCAGGCCTGGGCGTGTCAGTCGCTATGCGGTGCGCCACTGTCCACCGTCAATCGCTGTGATGTCAGACAGACATGCGAATGTGGCCGTCCCGCCATCGGGGACGCATGTGCCCGATGACAATACCGTCCTCACGTTCGCAGGCTCAAGCTTAAGCTCGCGTCAGTCGTCACCGCCGTTGAGCCCGTCGAGCCCTATCGATAATCGCACGCCTCCCACGGTGGATTAGGGGCATGCGTGTGCTTGTACGGAGCCGCGGGGCCATCGTCATAGTAGCGTAAGTTAGAGGGACGGGTCCGGGGAGGGCGTGCGAGGACATGCGTCGCGGGCGTGTGCGGAGACTCGGGGATGCGTATGTAGAGGGAGGCGTGTGTAGAGAGGCGTGGGTGGTTGTCAGGGCGCGGGGACGGGGTAGGGAAGGAAGGGAAAGAGATGCGGAGCCGGGGACGGGGACGGAGCGCGAGGACGGGCAATGTGTATACCGGCTTGGCGTAGGATGTCGTGTGAGGTACAGGTGACGATTGCGATGCGGAAGAAAGGATATAGCGCGGCGAGGAGGTTGGTCGACCGTTACACCAGGCCAGAGCGACGGTGCAGTTATATCGAACGAGTGGGAGCGTGCAGCGGAGCCGAAGATTGAAACCAAGAACACGAGAGCGGATGCGAGACCGTCCAGTACTGCGAGCACGCGAGACGGGCGTAGGGTGAAGCACCAGCATAGTAAACCGTCACGGCACAGCAGCCGGTGCCGTAGCGCAGTCTAGGGATCGACAAGCATCAGTCAAGCGTGCATCTTCGGAGGGCGTACCGTGCGTGCGTGCAGCGAGGCAGCGGGGAGGTGCCCCCAAACCTCAGCCTAATTCGATCGGACACTTGGGATGCCGCACCGCCGAGGGGTTTGACTCTGAGCTGCGATTGCGAGATAGGGCGGTCTGCGCAAAGGAGCTCGAGTTATGTACGCAAGTTCAGGGAGATCGAGCTTGTTCTCCGTCGGCGCCTTACGACTGCGCGCCTTCGAATACGTACGCAGCACAGCACAGCAACGAGGAATGATTATAAGTAAGCTTTCCCTGCGCAGCGCTCGGAGTCGTTACGCGTAAGTACGCGGGGGTGATCCGGCGGACGCACGGGGCCATGACGACTCGGGACGGGGCAGGGGCGAACAGAAGAAGCAGTGTATGCAGGGCGGGGGTGGCTGCGGAGCAGGCGCGCTGCGGTGCATGTACGAATGTTACGCGGTACACGCCACACCGTCGAACTGGAGGCAGTAAGACGTATCCCCGGTGTCCGCGCGAGACGCCGTGCGAGGACGTGCGGGGGGCTCGGGCACGAGGGGCGGGCTAGACGGGCCAAGAGAGAGGAATAGCGGGCGCGCGGGTGTGCGATTCCCAGGGATGTGTACCATGGGGAGGGCGCGGTGAATGTGCGACATGGTGCGTGAGTGGGAGGGCGGAGTATTTTTGCGGGTGCGCAGTATGCATGGGGGGTGGGGAGAGTACTGCCGGAGTGGTAAGTTGGCACGCTAAATGCGCGCGGGCTGCGTTTAGACGATGGGATACGGGGGTGCTATTCCTGGGGATGTACGTTCATGGTCGGGATGACGTCCCGAAAGCATCATGCAGTTGAGCTAGAAAAGAGCAATCGTGCAGAGGTGCGCATGCTGGAGGTGAGTATATGCTGCGCGTTAGGCGAAGCGCAGAATATTGAATGGCGAAGCGGGTCAGCAGTCGAGGTCGAAGAGGAGGATCGTCGGGTGGGAGGAGGACGACAAGCGTGCGTGCGGCCGGAAGCAGGCGTGGGAGAGAAGGGAGTTTGTCGACCGGCGGCGCACATCCGCTGCGGTTGCCAGAAGGGGAGCGTGCCTGGACGAGCATCAAAGCTGTTCTGACCGTCGGAGAGACAAGTGAGTGCGACAGACTGCACAGGCTGTTTGCTATCACCCTGATGGGCAGCGGATCGCGCGCAGTCGTCCCGCCCCTCGTCCCGTTGGTGTCGACCCCCGCGGCTGGTACAGCGAGCGGACAGACAGCGTTCACAGGCGAAGAGGGCCGGAGAGCTGGGCTGGGAGGCGACGGAGGGCGGGAGAGTGTGACACGACTGCCGGATTGGGACGGATGACGCACCGGAGAGGTGCGGTCGGCAGGGCGACGGGGACGTGATTGGACGGGAAGCCTGGGCGGGGCTGGTCACGGCTGGTCACGGCTCGTGCGCTCTTTAATATTCCGAGTGCGACGGTCGGCGGGTTGGCCGGTCTTGTCTTTCCTTCGCTCTTTCCTCTTCTTCTTCGACTCGCTCTCTTGCCTGTTTTCCCTCCCAGACGCGTCCGGAACGCCTCACGCTCACGACGTCTGCCTCCTTATATTCTCTTATCCCTATCTATCGGCCCCCTCTAATCCGACTCCTCCCCCACTCTCCCTCTCTCTCGACTGCCCTCTCCACTCATGTCTCTCAAGGCAGAACTCGAGACCTGGGCCGCCGCCCTCGCCGCTTACGACGCAGAGGACTTTGAAAAGTCCCTCGAACTCTTCGCAGGAATCGCCGACTCCTCCAAGATCCTCACCAACATCGGCCTCATCTATGCCACCCTCGGCGAGCACGAAGCCGCCGTAGAGCAGTTCACGGCCGCCACAGAGCTCGACCAGTACCTTGCCGTTGCGTAAGTCCCCCCTCTGTGTGCCTTGTCTCCCGTTTCGCTCCGCGTCCTTGTCCTCGCCTTTGCCGCCCTTGTCCGCGCATTCGCATTCGCCTTTGCACCCACGCCCCGCCTGCGGTCTCCCGCAGCGTCCCTCTCGCAACCCCCTGCCCCCGCAACTCTGCCCGCCCGCGCCCGCAGGCCGTCCCACTACTCTCGCCGCACCCCGACAGCGTGCCCCTCATCTCCGCCCGGCCCTCTGCACCCTGGGAACCCCGCACAGATAACAGATCGCGCCCGCCCGGGCTTCCCACCGTCTGTTTCTGTTTCTGGCGCAGTGAACCATACATTGCGAGCCCCCGGTCCCGCGGCCGAGGCCCTGCCCGTCGATTAGGCTTCGGGACGGGCGTGGGGGTGTGCTCTGTCCCGCGGTTCTTTCCCATGGAAACCGCCGCTGCTCCCAGACGCAAGCGCGCGCGGGGGACTCGGGGCGTGCGTGCGCGCGTGTGTGTGCTCAATGGGCTATTGGGGCTCCGGGCAGCCCAGGATGGCGCGCGGATTCCGTGTTTCTGCTCATCTCATCTTTCCTGTTGGACGGCGCATCGCCTCGGCGGCGCGAGCATCACCCTCCATCACCCGTCCCCGGCCGCCGCACGCCGGTCCGGCACACGTCGCAGTGCGGGTGTGAGGCCGAGGATGGGTGCGATGGCGGCGAGGATGTGAGACCGGGATTGAGACTTGAGATCGAGACTGACACCGACACCGCGAGTTGTGGGCGGTTGTTGGCGTCTTGTCTGGGCGATCGCGCCGTGGGCGCGTACGCCCTGCCAAGCGCGTGATCGGGCGTGCGAGGCAATTGACCGGCGCCAAGGGGGATGCGCCGCGGATGCTGCTCGCGGTGTCACTGTGTGCAATGCAACTCCCCGCGGCTTGTCTTCCGTTCTGGTTTGCGCACTCGTAACCATTAGATGGGCGCTAATCTGTTCTCGCACGGCAGATACTTCCAGTGCGGCGTATCCAACTTCCTGCTCGCGCGGTACGACGCGGCGTACAACGACTTCTCGAGCGCGCTGCTGTACCTGCGCGGGAACCAGTACATCAACTACGAGCAGCTCGGGCTCAAGTTCAAGCTCTTCAGCGCGGAGGTGCTCTTCAACCGCGGCCTCACGCATATCTACATGGGCAACGCCCAGGTGCGTCCATCTTCCTTCCGCCCGTCTTTCTTCCCCGGTCGAGGGCGTGGGGTATCAAGGGAATGAAGGGAACTGACGCGATGCGGGTGTGCAGGAGGGGCTGGCGGACATGGAGGACGCGCGGCGCGAGAAGGCGACGGAGGAGCATGGCGTGATCGACGACGCGATCCAGGACCGCGGCGAGGGCTACACCGTGTTCAGCATCGTGAGTGCCCCTTTGCGCAGGTAGAGATGATAGGGATAACGTTGCTAACGGGATCGTGACGCAGCCCGTGGGCGTGCTGTACCGCCCCGCGCAGAAGAAGCTCGAGAACTCGAAGGCGCGCGACTTCCTCGGCAAGGCGGTGCGTCTTTAGATTTTTAGAAAGGAAGTAAGGGGGACTGACGTAGGGCGGGGGCGCAGAAACTCGTCGCGGCGGAGTCGACAAACGACCTCTTCACGGAGTTCACGGGCGTCGCGCGCCTGAAGCAGGGCATCACGCCCACCGGCATCTTCGTCGACGACGGCCCGAACGCGGGCCTCCAGCGCGCAGCCACCGTCGCAACGAGCGTTCCCAGTGCGTCTCCTTCTCGCGCTGATCCCGATAGGGCTGATCGCTAATTGATGGGTAGAACCGGCGAACGGCGACGACCCGAAGCCGCCCGCGCTGCAGCGCGCGAAGACGACGATCACCGTGCCCGCAGACGCGCGCGACCGCATCCGCGCCGCGAACATGGGCGGCGCCCCGCCCAACACGCCCCCCAAGGCCTCGCCCACCTCCCCCGCCGGCGGCGCAGGGCAACTCGGCCGCAGCGCGACGTCCGCAGGTGCCGGGCGTGCGCCCCCACCGCTCGGCCTGAACGGCCCGACGCGCGGGCTGAGCATCCGCAAGGGCGGGTCGCCGACGGGCGCGGGCGGCCAGGGCGCGGGCGGGCGCATGACGGAGTTCTACGACGACTACCTGGACGGGTACACGGGCGAGGAGGAGGCGGCGCAGGCGGTGCCGCCGCTGCCGCCCAGTGCGGAGGGCCGCGTCGCGAACTGGGTGAAGGGCTCGAATGCGCAGGGCGCGAGTGTGGGGCGGAACGGGACGCTGAGGGGCGCGCCGCCGAGTAGTTATGCGCCGAGCGCGGCGGGGACGGGGAGCATGCGGCGGAAGCTGACAAGGAGGGGGACGGGAAGGGGGCCGAGCTCGAGGTCGGGGAGCAGCTTTTATGGCGGGTATGAGGAGGAGGAGGAGGGGTATGTGAGTGGGGAGTATGAGGATGTGTTTGAGATGGTGAAGATCCGTGTCAAGGTGCGTTCCTCTCTCCCTTGTGTCTCCCTTGTCCCTTCCTCTTTTTGTGGGACGAAAGCTGATGGAGCCGCGCAGTTGTACTACCGGGAGGAGGTGCGCGGGATGGCGCTGCTGCCGGAGACGCCGTACGAGGAGTTCATGGACATGGTGCAGCGCAAGTTCGGCGTCGTGCCGGGCGCGCTCGGCATGAAGTTCAAGGACGAGGACGGCGGCAAGGTCACGCTGCGCGACGACATGGACTACGAGCTCGCGATCGAGACCGCGCGCCACCACGCGAAGGGCCGCCCCGAGGGCCGGCTCGAGATCTGGTGCATGGACGAGTAGGCGCGCGCGGTCGGTTCGGGTTCGTCGTTCGTGTTGGGTTGTTAGGAAGGATAGATGGGGAGGAGGGGTGGGGTGGTTGCTTGGCTCGCGGATCTCTGCTGTTTTCTTACTCTCACTCTCTCACTCTCGCTCACGTCTGTGTCTCTCCCTCTGGATCTGCGCCTCTGCCCTGCATTTCTGTGTCTATATACCACTATCTAATGTTATCCTCGGTGTACAGTTGCGGAGCTCTCGCGTGTGCGTTGGCGAGCAAGCGAGCAGAGCTCTCGCGTGCGGCGCTGGCGAGCGGGCGAGCAGGCAAGGTGCGTGCGTTCGTGGCTGTGAGTACTTGGCTGTTTTGGGTTGCTGATAGGGCAGCGCGTGCAGTGTTCGGCTGAGACTGAAAGTCTGCGTGCTCGCCCACCCAGTCTATACAGTACATAACACGATTGCGACTCTGCGTGAGGTACGCCCCTCGTTCCCCGCGCGCTGCTCGATATTGACTTACCCCCGGGACGTGGCATTCCCTCGATAGCACTGGCCCGCTGGCAATCATTCATGCGGCTGCTGCGCTCTTCTACTGATTCCGACGCGCAATACCAGTCGTGAAACGAAGCAAGATATCAAGCTCGAGATTGCTCGCCGGCGGCTGCGTCATCCAGTCGCATGTCCGGCGGGACGTCGAGCGCGCAGTCTTGCGCAACGTTCCCTTGGAAGGCGACCGGTCGGCAACCCGCGTTTCAACGCCAAAGTCCACGGATACCACCTCCCCTTGTTCTGGATCGGCTCCCCTTGCATCGACCAGAATAACAGCGTGGAGGTCTCCGAGGCGATGCCGTCAATGTACGGGTGGTATGCGCACGCCGCGATCATCTGCGGCTCAGGACCCGTCGCCCCTTCCCTCTCAAACTACAATATCTCCCTCCCCAGGATCCCGACCCTCAACACCATCGTTACATGAATGCGGTATCCCCTCCGCGCTACCCACACACCTTGGGCCGACCACGATGCCTTCCGACATCTCGAGTCCGCGACGGCTTACACCGAGATGACGGCTCTGCAGCATAAGCCCGACCGGCACGGCGGGGATCTCTGGAGGATGTCCTCACATTCCGAGGATGACTTGACATGGTTCACATGGAAACACTGCCAATCGATGTCCGTGGTCGTGCAATCCCCTTCCATATGTTGTCGCTCCATCACAGCCCTCCGCGCTCTCTGCTCTCCCGTTCTCGCTACTGCTGTCTGTTGCTGGTACCCCCTGTTCTTGGGCTTACTGTCGCCCTCCGTTCATCTAGCTTGGCGTACAATATACTCGGCGCGCTCCTCGCCGCGCGCCGTCTTCTCTCAAGCCACGCTCTGCGTGCAGCCTAGAATACACAGGTTGTACACAGCGCAGGCTGTGATATACACTGTCAGTGTGGTCTCTTGATCGATGGATGACAGCACTCTAATACGACCTCCGGCGCTATTCCCCTATGACCACCCAACATCACGCTGCGTCTTCCGCATTGACACTCGAATATGCACATAAGTCAGCGGTTCAGGTGCGCCATTACTCTCTCCCCGAAGCACGCTATACTTAGTGCATGGCTCATTCTGTGCGCCAGGAACACTTACCGCGGGTGTGCCGCTGTACCCTGTCCCGTGCAAAAGAAGCTCGCACGTGGGGACCCCGGCGCTGCGGGTGTAACCTCCTCGATAAGGCGCAGCACAGGCCGATGGGCCCCCTCCGCCGCTGGGTGCAGCGCAGATCCCCGAATCTGGAACCGGAAGAGCAGGGGCAGCACGGTGGGTTTTCGAGGTTCATGATTACTATCCGCAGAAGATTCTACACTTGTTTGAACGGTTACTTCACGATTGTACACAACAATCGCAGGTGACGCGCCCAGACACAAGCCCTTTGAATCTTCGACGGGCTTGAAAACCTCGTCGCAATGCCCACTCCGCCACCAATCCTGCGGGGTGGCCGCGCTCCGTCACATAGACCGGGTTAGGCTCCTAGATTCCAGCTTCAAGTTCGGAAGCGGATGTGAATACCTAGCCATCGGAAGTCAGCTTGTCCATGATCAGGACTCCGGAACCGCGGGCGTGTTGTTGGCAATTTGTTGATGTACGTGCGCAACTCTCGCCACTGTTACCTCACACGCGCGACGCGCGCTCCGACGAGTCTCTACAGTACTTCAAACTGACCTTCACCATGGCCAGCCCTCGAGCTTTCCCCCCGTTTCGCCGTGTCCGCCTCTGCCTTGTTGGCTCTTTGCTCAACGTGAGTTCTTTCTGCTCAGGCAGCCGCGTTTACAATCTTATTTTATTGCATAGCCGACATGCGGTTGCTCTCGTCCGCAGATCCTCACGTGCGGTTCAACTCGTGCAACGAGCCGATAACACTCGACGGTGGCTACGCTGTCCTCTCGCACGTCTGGCAAGATATCGAGCAATCTTACGCAGAGATTGTCGCCTTGGAACAGGACCTTGCTCTCGTCAACGACCCGCGTCTCAGCATCAAGGTCCGGAAGTGCTGGCATCTCGCGCGAGCCCACGTTCTTCCCTGGTTCTGGGTCGACGCCCCCTGTATCGACCAGACAAATAGTGCGGAACTCTCAGAGGCGATCTCGTCTATGTACGAGTGGTATGCGCAGTCATCGATTTGCTTCGTCCACCTTCCCGATGTCCCCTCCGACGACGACATCCGGGCCTCTGGCTCCGCGTTCCGGAAGAGCGTTTACTTCCGGCGCGCATGGACGCTGCAGGAACTCATCGCTCCTCGCCGTGTCCTCTTTCTCTCTACCGACTGGACCGTCCTGGGAGACAAGCAGGAGCTCGCGGACCTCCTAGAGGAGATTACTGGGATCGACCGGGATGTCCTCACCTTCCGTCGTCCCCTCTCCGACGTGAGCGTCGCGGACCGTCTCTCTTGGGCATCACATCGCAATGCACGCCGTCCGGAAGACGTCGCATATTGCTTGATGGGCCTTTTCGGCATCCACATGGCTCCTCTCTACGGTGAAGGCGGGTACAAAGCATTCATCAGGCTACAAGTGAACATCATGCTGGAAGTCTGCGACCACACACTTTTGGCATGGAGCGAGTCCCAAGACCTACGTAACCCGTCCATCTGGCCCTTCGCTCCCTCTCCAAAAGCATTCATACGACATGCTCGTCTGGTCAAGGTCGACATGGAGCATTTCTTGGCGTCAATCAAGCCTCTATGCTCAGCGTCCTATCCAGGGCAACGGGTGAGTTCCCTCGCCACAATTACTTGAAACTCGGAAACTTAATGAGCAACACCAAGTTCCTACCATGCATCGGTCCAGTCGATCACCATGGGCTGAATTGTAGCCTTCCTGTTCTCTTTCTCGGTTCGACACCTTTCGCCGCGCTACTTGCATGTCGGGAAGAACACTCTCCGTCGACTTACGTGGCGATCGCCATGCGCCACAAGGTTCCAGTGGTTCCCGGCGTGTATGACGTGGGGGCATGGGCTCAACAAGCGTCTCCATCTCCGGAATGGCCACCGTCTCGACTGCTCCGCGTCAACCTGGACCTCATAGCTCCCCACGTAGCCATCCGGGCAGCTCTCGCTCAGGACGCCGTGGAGCAGACCCCGGCGCTGATCATGCGCTTCGAAAGCTTCCACATCGCAGCTACCTCTACGCGTGCATTACTCTGTCCTTCAACAACACCCCTCTCCATCTCCCGAGGTACATCTCCTCCTTCCTCGCCTCCTCCATTACCAAACGCCAGTGTCGGCTCCGACGGCCCTCGTCGTACAGACGCGGTGGTTTCTCCCGGTTGCTCGCAGCCTCGCCATCAAGTCGCACAGTCTATTCGTGGCGCCATCAAGTCGCACAGTCCATTCGTGGCGCCATCCAGCATCCCAAAACTTTCTAGGCTCGCGCGGTGGTGGCGCGACGGCGCACACAACCATGACGGCACAGTACGCGATCTCGCCCACACGCCCCCATCGTAGCGTCTGGCACTCCCGCCGCCCTCGCCTGCTCTCCTGTTACAGTCTCGTGTATCTTCCGTCCCTGCTGTCTCGCTCTCGTCATGGTACCACCTTCCTGTTTTGCGCCTGCTGTTCCTGGAACTGCGTTTCAACCAAGTTCATATACTTGTACTATATATCCAGTTCGCTGTCCGCTGTTCTCGTTCTCGTTCTGCTCCTAGTGCTTGCTCTGTCTGCTCCTGCATTGTACTAACTTGGAATTCAAAGGCCTCAGACTCTGCGAGCTATCATGTTGATGTTGAGCAAAAACCGCGGTAGGTCCCCGGTCCGCGCGCCCGTCAAGCGGAGTCTGAACCTGACGAACGAACGACTCGAAACGGCGGGACTCCTCAACCGGCTACGACAGTCATGCCGCCTCTCCCTCGTCCGAACGATGCGCTCGTCGAGAACCTCGGTGAAAACGCGAAACGCGCCTACGTTGTCCACATTCTGCCCTCTGAAGACACCGCGGTCAACGCCAACCGCGACTCCCTGCACATCCGCGTCCTCGGCGCTCTTCCCATCCACGCCCCCACTCGACAAGCGTCTGAGGCGGTAGCCGAGGAAATCATATCCGCCAACGGCAGCTACGAGAGACTCGACGACCTCGGGAAGCTGTATCTTGAGAACTTCGTTTATTTTTGTGAGCATTTTCTTCGCCTTTTAGTCGGTGTCTTCATCTGAGCGTACAAGTACTACCCGGTAGTTGGAAGCGCTAGGAGTCGCACCCCTCTCCCGACCGAACACCCGTCCAGGCTGTCGCTCTCGGCGCAGCGAGCTGGTATCCAGCACGAGCTCGTTCAGACCCCGCAAGACCACTCCGGCGCGAAGCAGAATGTGCGTACTGTTCCAAGTAGCCCGACTACTACGCGCTAAATGGGCCTTCGACATAGGCCCTCATTCGGGACGGTTTCCGATGCATGCTGAGCGGAGAAATCGAAGTAATCGTCTGGAAGGCCAGCCCGAGTGCTTTCCCGGACCCTGCCGACACCGTCAGTGTCGGACCGACGAGCTGTTGCCACATCTTACCTGAAAGGACAAACGACGCCGTCTCGTCTTTCGATAATCCCGGGTCGGAGAACAAGGTGAGCAGTGCTCTGTCGAGAATCATCGTGCTGACTGTCGGTCATGCAGCCTGACAGGGGAAGTGCACTACGGGCGGTTCTAGCCCGCTTCTCCGGATACGAAGATGTGAGAAAGGAGCTGGAAGGACCTGCAGCAGCCCATCAGTTGTCCAACATCTTGACGCTCTCCGCAAAATTGCGCACCCAGTTCGAGGGCCTTGAGCTCTGGCTTGAGGCCCTTCCAGGCCAGGTGCGTTCGTTCCGCACTCATGCTCTCGCGCGAATTCCAAATTGGACCTTTAAGAACACGCGTACACAGTCCATACCTATCCGCACGAAGCTAGACAGGCACTCCGGTGTAAGGAACAGGTGCACTTTAGGGTCTGCGACGTCGACATCCCCGGCTTCCCGCGCCCCTCGCCAGAGTACCTGCCCCTGCCGGACCCCCGGTTCCTCGCGCTGCACGCTGCATGCTGCAAGGTCGCGCAGATGTCGGGCGCTGCGGAGTACGTGGACAAGATGGACCGCGACTTGGAGGAGATGCAGGTACTGGGGGAGGACGGCGGGTCGGCGGACGTTCTCGTCTACGCTATGTCTAGGCTTCTACCTAGGGGATAGAGTTATAGATTGGTTTAAATGCACTACCTTGTCTTGCCTCCACAGTGTACGCAAAATTCTGAACGTACTGCAAGAGCGTGCAATGTATCGTAGAAGATGAGCAGAATTTGTGCGGTAGTGTGTACAAAGTCTGCTTTGAGATATGTAAATGATATGACATGGATGGGAAGGCTCCGGCGCGACGCCCTCGTACTTCATCTCCTCGGATTCCATAACAACAGTAGCCAAGCACGCGGTCTGCGTCGTCCTCGGGGCCGGCGCCGCCGTCGTCGGGGTACATGCTCCCATCGAGCACGACGTCGGCTCGGAGCGAATATATGTCGTCCCGCGGCGAGTGGCTGTACGCAAGTTGCACTATGCACTTGCTGTCGCCGAGCGCACGCTCGCAGTGCCAGGGCGGCGAGGGCAGTCGCGTGCGATACCGCGAGGGGACCATGGGTGCGTATCGAGCGCCATTGTCGCGTCCGCGCGTGGTGTCCACGCAGGAGCCTCGCGCGCGGCCAGTGACGGAACGGAACCGTGACGCTGCAAGGTGAAGCGCGTGCAGACACTGCCGAACGTACAGGGGCCCGAAAGTTGACTCGGGTTCTGCGCTGACCTTGGACGCGGCGATGCAAGCTGCAGCCGCACGCAAAGGCTCTGCCCCAGGCGAGGGCTCTCAGGCTTGCCCATGCACAAGCTGCACCTGGGCGCTGTCACTCAGAGTGCTCGATGGACGCAGTATGTATCGCGGGTATATTTGTAGATAGCTAGGATAGTGCAAGTCGGGACACAGGGAACACAGCGAGTCGAAAGCAGAGTCATCGAACAGAGCACAAACGTCAGGATAAGCAAAGACGATCAACAACGCTAGCGTATAAACGAACAGCATAACAGGTATATGGGAAACGGGGCTGGCCCCGTGCCGAGGAATATTACTTCAGTGCAACCAGGATAATACTGCAAAGAGAGACCCGTACAGTCAGAGGAAATGGAGGGCTCACTAAACTGGCGTTAGCGCATGGGGAGACGAGCGAAGAGACAGGGACGCACGAGGGACGAAGCGAAGGATTGGATGCAAGGCTCGAAAGTACCGAGAATGAGCTATGAGTCTATAACGGGGACGGCCGGAGGCTGGATGTGGGTGTGGGCGCGGGCGCAGGATGGCGGCGGTCGAGGGATGCAGAACTTGAAGGGGAGCCAGCGGGGGATAGACATACAGGAGCTGCGGATCAGGTCCGTGACGCGATAGTCGTTCGTAATGTGGAAGCTCATGAAGCGGACGTGGAAGGCCGGGCGCTTGAAGATCCTCGGTATGCCGGAAAGCGGAGGGTCGATAAGGTCTAGATTGACGCGAAGCAGCCTACAGGTTTGCCGACGAGTGTGAGCAGCGTCCTCTATGGTGCGGTGTCCTCCGACACGGTAAACACCTGGTCCATCTCGGCCCGCGCAGTGCGCTAGCGCGAGCGCAATATAGGTCGTCGATGTCTTATGGTCATCTTCCCGACAAGCGAGAAGCGCGGCCAAAGGATCGGCTCCGTTGAAGAGGACGGGTAAGCGGCATTTGAGACCGTGGGGATCGACTGGACCTATGCGTGGCAAGAGCTGGGCGTCACATAAGCCAAGGCGCGATGAATGATAGAGCAGCGCGTGGGCATGCTCACCTTATGATCCTCATATGACCCAACACAAAGTGACATCACAGCAGTGAGGAAAGATTGCGTATCCACTGGAATCATGCGAGAGGCCGATGCGAACGCGGCAGGGGATTTCGGGAAGACCGCAGTCGATAGGGATGTGCATAGCGAGTCTTGACCATCACCACCGGTCGATGAATCCTCTGAAGCACTCCAGGCCAAGAGGGAGTGATCATGGATTCTTGCAAGGATGGTTTGCTGCAGCCGCACGAAGGCATTGTCTCCCTCGCCGTATATCAAGGGCATTTGTATGTCGAAGAGGCCCAGCAGGCAGTACGCCTTGTCCTCCACACGGGTGGTCTGGCGGTTGGATGCCCAGGAAAGGCGGCGGGCGACACTGACGTCTTCAAGGGTAATGTCGAAGGTGAGGATGCCTTTGTCAATGCCCGTGATCTCCTCCAGGACGTCCGCGAACTCGTGCTTCTCTCCGATGGGGGTCCAATCCTCGGCAAGGAAGACAACACGACGTGGCGCAATGAGCTCCTGCAAGGTCCACCCTCGTTTGAAGTAGATGCTACGCCGGAAAGCGGAGTTGGGGGCGCGAATGGTATCGTTTGGGGGCACATCGGGGAGATATGCGAAGCAGATCGACGCATGGGCGTACCAGTCGTACATGCAAGTGATGGCCTCCGAGACTTCCGCGCTGTTCCTGGAGTCAATACAGGGAGTGTCGACCCAGAACCAGGGGAGCTTGTAGGCTTCGGCAAGACGATGGCATCCCTGGACCTTGGCACTCACGCGGTCGTCGTAGACCGCCGTAAGCTCTTGGGCTAAGCCAAAGGCTTCCTCGAAAGATTGCTCGGATGGTCGCCAGACATGCGATAGAACGGCGTATCCGACGTTGACCTCGCTAGGGACGTTGAACCGCCTGAATTGCAGGTGGAAATTCACAGAGATCATCCACATGTCGACTAAGTACGCGAGAACACAATATGTGTGAGCTTGTCATGTCTTCTCGAGGCTTCGTGTGCAAGAGAGAGAACTCACATTGAGCAGACAGGTGGTTTGACCGAAGCAGGCGACAAGAGAGCCAGAGAGCCGTATAACATAAGAGCCCATGGTTGACGATCTGAGGCAGGGGCGAGCGTGAAGGCGCAGGCCCCGAGCGTGAGACGGAGTAATGGGGACGGGCAATTGGGGACGGGCAATGCCTGGCATCAGCGAAACCGCACGACGCTCCCAATAATTTGGCGCCCGTCCTAGGTTGGGGAGCGCTCCCAAGTACTTCCACTCACTCCCAAATACCCAGGAGTACTTGCCAGGTTTCCGAAGGTACCACTTCACCCCTTCAAACATCACCTCCACGAGCGGACGCCAACAATGACCGAATCCAGCGGCAATAGGACCTCATCGGGATACCCAGACGTCAGTTAATCAAGTCCCGCGCCGCCTTCCATTTCGACTCCTACATAAGGCTTCCGTCGGGGCTCTTCTTCCTCTGTCGCCCCTCTTCCTCTTACCTCCTCCATCGCTTGCGCTCTGGGCTCGCCTCGGCCATCTTGCCCGCCTCCCGCCGAATGCCCGATGCAACTCTACGTGAGTTCCACTCCTTGTCCATCATCTAGTAGACTCCGCATGCGTCCGCTCCTTTGCTCGTTTGCAGGCTCGCACTAACGTGTCCAACAGGTGGGTAAATGCGGCCACACCAAAGCTTGTGGCTCCGATATTCGCTTTTGTGATGTGTGAGTCTCACTTTTCATTCCCACGTCCTGTATCTCGCCCCTCAACTCAGCTAACATGCGATGAACCAGCTATATGCGTGACACAACGCCAACAATGACACCGCTCAACGATCAGGAACTTCGGTACGTCTTTAGCCCCCTCTAACTTGCGATGCTGTGATTTAATACGCTCCGTAGCCTGCTCGATATTCGTCATACGCGATCCGAGTCCACGTAAGTTTATAAATTCCCTGAGACGACTCTATTCGCTAACCGCCTTGTTCTCAGTGCTTTCTCATAGTCCCGAGTCTCCAAGCTGGTTCAGGTGCACATGAATACTACTGGAATATCAACGGTCGCGTGGCATTCGTGCCTGTGCCGCCCTCCCCGAGCAGCAAGGTTAGTCTTCTCTTTTTGTGCAATATCTAGCCTGCGGCCTGCCAGTGCATGTTGTATCAGTACATCGCAATCAAATAGTGTTTACTTTCATCGTAGATGTCGTGTCCGCCTGTTTCGAGAACGCTCGAACGTGAATATCATTTCTTTTTTTAATACAAATGGCTGGGTGTACTTGGGAGTGCTCGGGAGCGCTCCCCAATGGCGCGTTCGCTCGCAAACGACGCGACCGCTCGGAGGGTTTGGCAGCGCTCCCGGGGGTTTGCCGAGACAGGGCGAAACCTCCTACACCATGGCCTCGAATTGGGAGTGATCGCGCCATTTGGGAGCGCTCCCAAGCGCTCCCGAGTGCTCGCGAGTGTCCGGCGGTTTCGCTGATGTGCGAGGTTTTTGAGAAGCGCCCATTACCCGATTTGGGTGCGCTCAGCTAACGCCCGGTCTCGAGCACGGACATATGCTACAGCACCGTGCACAGCAGGAGGAGGTCCGAAATTTACGAAGTGGTGTTATATGCATAGTTAGAAACGATCTATTGAGATAGATTTTCGTTCCGATGCTTTAATAATCTTGCACTGCAGTCCTCAGAGGTGCCATTCAAGGTGAAAGGCAGTCATTGAAATTCTGTCTCAATCAAATGCTATAAAATATGTATAGTACATGATTCCGTGCTCTCTGGTGACGTCGGAGAGACATGTGAGAGCCGTAGCTACATCCGTGAGCGGAGCGAGGAACATAGCTGCACGTGATCGTTAAATTTCCCAAAAAGGAAATGTCAACGTACCGCATTGCCCGCCGCATCGGTGGAACACTCCCCGCACCACCCGACTTGTCGAACCAGGATCGCCGCACCGATGGGGAAGTGGCGGCCATATAGCCAGTTTTCTCCCGAGAAGAAGGCCGCTGTATTGGCCAACCTTCACAAGGGGAGGGCCAGTCTCCAGCATAACAAGGAGAATGTACCTCCCGCCCATCCGGAGCCCGGTCCGCCCGGCGTACTTGCATCAGCTCTTGTGTAAGACCTTGCGAGAGCGAAAGAAGAACTCACTACCGTGGAGGGAGCCCTCAAGTCTGCAAAGGAGAAAGCGGAGTCCTATAAACGGGAGGTGCATAATAGTCACCGTCAAGAAGGTCGTCTCCGAGCCAACAAGACGTACCTCAATGACCAGCTTGTGCACCTAAGCACGGAGAAGCGGGACCTGGAGAGGGCCATGGAGAGAAAGCATGCCCAAGTCATGCAGGGCGAGGCCGACCGGGATCAGGCAATGCGAGAGCTCGAGACGGCTCAAGCTCGGAATCAGCTCATCGAGACTCGGAATGCAACCTTGACAAAGCGTATCAGTCGGGTCCCGGGACAGGTCGCGCAGGCGATCGAAACTGGCATGGCCAAGAAGCTGAAGGAGAGCACCACACTCCTGCTGAAAGAAAAGGGGGTTGTGTAAGCCTGGCTGTAGGCTTAGCACAGATATGCCGGTAGTGCATATATACACCGCGTTAGCTGAGAGTATAACCTTTCAGTTAAACTGCCTTTTGGCGTAACGGTTTGAGCAGCGGTGTCTCAGCCTGTTTACAGGTTGTCACCGAAGCCTCGCGCAATCTCATTCGGGAACTCACCGACGCAGGAGTTGCCCGCTCGGAGATCATCACGACGATTGCGCGTGTTGCGGCAGCGGCGGGGCTCCGTGTTGAAGGGTCTGTAAGTGAACGGTCAATCGGACGTATTGTTGGCGAGGGGCACATCGCTGCAAAGCTTCAAGTCATCGAAAACATTCAGGAAGCGAATGGTGAGAGATATGCGTACCAGATGTATACGGCCTTGAAGACTGAACGTTACTGCAGGAATTTCGATCAGTTGCGATGGGACAACTCATAAGAACGTCAACTACAAGTCACACCATCTCTATACCAACAAAGGTGACACCCATGTGCGCAACTTTGTTGGTATCTCATCGGCGCCCGACCACAGCAGCAAGACGCAGCTAGAGGGCTGGATCCACGTGTTCGAGGACCTCTGCGAAACGTACAACTCTAGTCCCCTCGGAAAGGAGAACCCGATAACAGTCTCAGACATCGCGGCGAAGGTCAAAGGCATGAACACCGACCATGCAGCAGATCAAAAGAAGCTCGCATCCATGCTGTGCAAATGGAAGATCACCTGCGATCGCGACGAGCGCGCCGCCCGCGCACTCTCTGACGGCATAGCAGTCGTCGAGTTCGAGGTGCTCCTTAAGGAGGAGCTTACGCACATGGTCTCCAACGCCGGTGGTGCTCGCAGCTGGGAGGCGGCTCCCGAGGTCGACCGCATACGGCTGAGCGAGGACGCGAGGCAACGCGCAACACGTCGCTTCGGCAATGCACGCTTTGCCGCCCTTTCAGATGCGGAGAAGCGTCGTATAGACCTCTTCGTGTGGGGCGGTTGCTGCATGCATAAGGAGCTGAACTCCGTGAAGGGCGGGAACACACGGATGGCCGCATTCTGGGCGCAAGCGGACCTGACCGCCCCTCTCCTTCTCATGAACGTTCACAATGCCGCCGCCGCATCATTTGGACCTTCTGCAGCACAAGATCGCGCCACTACTGTCTCGACCGGCGGAGGTGTGAAGCTTACGAGCCTCGCAGGCTCCCTGTTCAAGAACAAGGACGACAAAAAGGGTCAACAGGACAGTACACGGATCTTCTTCGAAGCATCAGAGGTGGTGGGATACTCAATTCTCCTTCCCCGACACAAGCAACACCCGCTACCAATCTCATTGCGAAGCGGCCGCGGAGCTTCTGGCACATCTCCCACTCTACATAGAGTTCATGGAGACGCTGCGGGACAAAAAGGTCGACCGAAAGTTCAACCACCTCGAGGAGAACATGTACGCTGGGCTGCATGATATTCCGACCCTTACTGAGCTCTGTGTTCTCGCTCTGTATGGGCAGTCTATAAGCCACCCCTACATGCGAGAAGTCCGTGGTCCTGATCCACTCTCCGCCAATCATCTCGACCTTGCACCCTTTCATGAGCACGTCAAAGCGCACTGCCGTCGAGTCATCGACAACCCATCCATCCTGCTCTCTCCTGCGGCGACACATGAGACCGTCTCTATGGACGGAAAGCTCTGGGACCGTCCGGAGGTCATCTATGCCATTCTACGTATGGCCCCCCTGCTCCCGCATCTCGAAAAAGCTCTGGTTGCCTTCTTTGAAGGTGCTCTCGAGACATGGGAGCGCTTTACCACCGAGTTCAGCGCGGATGGTCAAATCCAGAGCCTGACTGCGGCGGAGAAGCGTGCGGCATGGATGCGGATAACGAACGATGACAATGAGGGGGCGTTAGGACGCCTCCGCCGCGACGCGCGCCATGCGCCGAATATGTCCCTGCAGCAACACAATTCTCGCGACATGCACAAAGCGAACCATACCGCTGCATACAGCAAGCGGAAACTCGGAAGCGACGGGGAAATTCAAACGTACCTACGCAAGCGGGCCCGGCAAGAGCAATCCGGGGGCGTTGAACGGCGGCGACGGTTGGAGTTGGCAGAGGCGGACCAGAAGGTGATCGAGGAGAAGCACCGGAAAGACAAGGATAAACAAGACAAGGCAGATGCGAAGGACGCGATGCTGGACAAGGTAGACCCTCTGGCAGATGTCGACGAGATCCAGAGCCGGGTGAACGCAGGCAAGATGATGAATCCGCAGCTGGATCTGCAGCTGGACTGGCACCGTCGGCGGGAGGGAAAGCAGAGCTCGATTCCGCTGAAGTCTCGGACTACCAAGAAGCAGCAGAAGGTCGATGCTTTGTGTGCAGCTGTGTTACGGTGGAAGGGGCTACCTGCTGGTGAGCCCGTAGTCGACGAGCTCGCCAATGCTGGGGCAGCGCTCATGGCGGAGTGAGGACAGGAGCCGAGCCGAGCATGGGAGAGAGAGCGGGCGGTGGAAGGCTTCTCAGCCACCCGGTGTGAACATCGATGTCATCGATGCCAATCCTGGTAAATAGGCTTCTCAGTACACGAGTAGTGGGAGGACTACTGTACAGATCCATATAATGCACCCCATAGTCATACTTCTACAGTACATACTTTACAATATACTCGAATTCGTACGCAGACTGCAATGTCTCGGAGGAGAGCACCTCCGTTCCGTACATCGAGCGCTCCGAGGCGTCGTGTAGACGCCCGCGACCGCCTTTCAGCCACAATCACTGCTTACATAATGGGACACATCCCTTGCAGGAATTGCCCGTCCCCACGGAGTAAGTGTCAGTGAAGCCTCGCGTGAATTAGGTTCACGGCCCTAACCGATCCAAAGCCTCGGATTCCTCCTTCTAGTTCTGTCGTACCCTCGCGGACATACTGTAACTGTATGGTGCGATGGACGCTCACCCCGGCTTGACCATGGTACATACCACTTGCGGTGAGAGTTTTCTCACCAGTTTTCTTGACATCCTTACTTGCTGCTGTCAGTGCATCGCGTTTAAAAGGGCCCAACTGGAAGGCATTTCTTTCCGCGTTCAGGAGAATCGGAAGAGATCCGGAGGCCACGCCAGGGCCTATTTCTTGATGTTTCTCCCTCAAAAGCAAAGAGACAGCTGCTACAAGCGACAAGCGTCCGCGTGCGACTAGCAGCATTTATCAGTGCAGCTCACTCGTCGACCGCGAGACTCTGCGGGGGTTGTGCGCGGCCTGGCAAATCCATCGCCTATCCCGAATTCGAGCGTCGTGCCAGTGCGCGGTGCGCGGGCTGTACCCTGTCAAAGACTGGCTGCACCGCCGTGCGATGCGGTCCAGGCCCGTCGAGCAGGGAAAATACATGTTGTCAAAGATGGTCGCCGGAACCACCAGGTGCAACGGGCCCGAGGTTACAGCTGATCTCCGAGTATCGAGCGGAGCTCGTCATGCGCAGGCTGCACCATCCCTATGAACCGCTGCACCGCCTCCGCGATCTTATCCAGGTCCGGAGGCGGGAAGACGTCGTCAAACTCGGCGTCGGGCTCAAACCTTTCGCGGGTCATCAGCTCGCGCTGACCGTCAGAGGGGACGAGAAAGCGCATACCCGTGCTCCGTGGCGTACGCGACTGGGTCCGCCGTGTACTGCGCGGCGTGCACCATGAACTCGGCGGCCTGCGCGCCAACACGCGCGTTCCGCTCGAGCTCGTCCGGGGCGATGCCGTGGTGCCAGGGGCGCTCCGTGAGTGCGGCGGCGCACGCAGCGCGGGTGTCGGGGTCGCGCGCGAAGAAGGCGGGGAAGTAGGCGATGAGGGCGGAGGTGAGCGGGGCGGAGCGCGCGGGGTCGTAGGTGCGCCAGAGGTGGTGGATGTGCTGTGGAGGGTGTTAGGGGTGCGGTGCGGGTGGGGGAGGGAGACGGAGACGCACGAGGAGGCAGACGCTGTCGATGATGTTGCGGTAGACCGTGCGCTGGGCGGCGGTGCGGGAGGGCTTGGTGAGGCTTTCGAGGGATTTGCGGTGTATGTCGGCGAGGTGTTCATGTCGGCGGAGGATAGCGCTCAGTTTGTCGATGAGGTCGAGGCGGACTGTCTCGAGATGGACGAGGAGTTGGAGCAGAGAGGGGAGCAAATCAAGGGAGGGCGGCTTGACGGTCAGTATATTCTGTATGGCGTATATGATCACAGACAGTGGCGGACATGTGTCGGGAGACGCTGCCGGTGCGACACTCTTTTCGACATGCGCTGCGAGGGGTTGAGAGAGGGCTTAATTGATGAGGGGGAGCGACTGACTGAAGATGGCTTTGTGGAGGCTGTAGCTGTCGTACTCGTTCTCGTTCTTGGGCAGGTGCTTGAGCAGGACGGGGACCGGGTCGGACATGGCAGGAGGAGACTCAGATGGTATTGTATAACTAACAATGGTTCACACCTGTTATAAACCGGTTAGTGACTGTGAAGTAGGCATGGGTCCAGAATAGGCGGTGAATGGTCGTAAATAATCGTGAGGGCGGGGCATGCGAGGGACTGCTCAAAAACGCTCCCAGACAACAGGACTGGGCACTATAATCGACTAGTAAATCCGACACATGTCGATCAAGTCCCGGGACCCTTTCTCACAAAAGTTATCAACATTGAGCCTTCGGAGGAATTTTTAACAGGCCATTAACGTGTTATAGTTATAACACACGAAGAAAGCCTTGACCACAATGTGAGTAAAGCTCCCGGTGTTTCTGACCATGAAGGGCAAGGCGCTCGTCGCCGTTCCGGAGCCTCGAGGGTCAGAGCGGCGTGTGCTTGCATACGCACACGCCGCTCTGTACTCTACAACCTTGCCTGCCGCACGGGCCCGAGCCAGTGACGCACTCGACATCGAGAAAGGGTTCTCCAAGGTTCTGCCAATCCCCCGATGGTGTGTGCATTGATGAGACTTTTACACACGCCAAAATCGCCCCTTCCCAAGGCCCATGTTAGGCGTGCGGTACCGGTAGTAAGCACACTCACCAACAGGTCGGACGTGCTTGGCCTCTGGAGTCGACTCGGAGGTCCGCAACGATGGTGAGGAACTTTCGTCGGCTCGTTCGTTAGGTCTGGCGAGGGTTTGTACTATTATAAACGTGTTCTATACTGTTAGAAATGATTTATCACCGTTTTATAACCCACCTGTTAGTAAAGTCCTGTTAGAAAGCCCCCACCTCTGGTTCGTAATGGTGAGTTAATAACCGCTTAGAATCACGGCGCTCTAGCACGGTTGGAGACGTGTGGGAGAAGGGGGAGACGGAGAGACGCGCAGTGGTGGCGGGAAGGAGAAGAGACGCGCTAGTGGTGGCGTCGGGCGCCTGGTTAGAGGGGTCTACGCGGTCACGTGCTGTGCGCGTTGTTGAACAAACAAAGGTTGGCTTCGAGTCTGGGCGCCTTCCCACGCTCTCCCTCTCTGCGCCCACCGTCTGCCTCGTCCCCCGACGCGCCCTGCTCGCTGTGTCCCCCGATGAGCGCGCCCCACCCTCTCCGCGAGCGCGTCCAGTCTAACTCCCCCGAGCCACACCCGCCGCGCCCGACCACACCCCTCCGCATCACCAAGCAGCGCGACTCCCCCCAGCCCGAGCAATCTGCTCTCTCTCCGCGCGAGCACCAGTCACCGCGCCGCAAGCCCGCGCCCGTCCTCGCCCGCCGCTCCTCCTCCTCCTACAAACATGTCCGCGAGAACAACCTCGTCACAAAGTCGCCCTTCCGCTCCCTCCTCCCCCAGCCCTCGCCCCGCCGCGTCAGCGGCGAGAAGCGGCCGCGGCCCGTCTCCATGGCCGACCAGGCGGAGAACGAGCACCCGCTCGGCTTCAAGCGCAGGCAGTCCAAGGCCTTCCAGGGCCTCCTCCAGAAGGAGCCCGTCACAAAGAGCCCGTTCCTCCGCGGCTCGGATGCCACCCCGCCGGAAGACGACCCGCCGCCCGTGCCACCCAAGCCGCGTCCTGCGATGATGGCCCAGTCCTCCGCCCCGTCCCCTGCTCGCCCCTCGCTGGTCACCCGTCGTCTGCACGGCCCCCGGGACGCCGGCGGCCGTCGCCAGCGCCGCAAGACGGTCACCTGGGATCCCCGGTGCGACGTGCTCGAGTTCGACGTCGGCGAGAACGAGCACCAGGATGTGTACTACTCCGAGGACGACTACGGCACCCCCAGCGACGAGGAGATGCAGGACAGCTTCGAGTATGGCGCCCCCCTGGACGACAGCATCGTCGGCAAGATCGACTCCATGATTCACGAGACCCAGCCGCACACGCCGCCCCGGCCTGAGGATGAGCAGGATGCGGCGCTCTTGCCACCGTCGCCCTCTCCGGCCAAGACGCGTCATGAGTACTCGGAGCCTCCGGGCGGCGCAGATGGTGAGTTCACTTTCGTTGCTGCGCGTCGGTATGAGGGTGCAATTCTGGCGCGCGCTCTGTTTGAGACCGCGACTCTCGTACGGACAGACGGGTATAGATGCAGCTATATCCTTTCGTGTTGCTGTGTCGTGCATATGATGTTGCTCTGCCTGAACTGGCGTCGTTTACTCATGCTAACAAGACCCCACAGATCTCCCCGACGACCCTTCATTTATTGACCATCTTAAAGACGAACCACCGCCATTCAGTAGGGACGAGTCGTTCCAGTCTATCCGATCCAATGACTCCGACTCCCTCGACCCATCTAACTTGTCCATCGGCCACTCCGAGGTCTCCCTTACCAACCTCGATAGCCAATCGCTCCTCGCTGACACGGACATGCCCGTCGACGACTCGATCATCAGCAATTCCTCCTTTGTCCCTCAGGCCGACTCCTCACCTGCTGGTCTTCTGCGGTCACGCTCTCCGCCGACGCAAGAGCAGTCCTTTGAGCGCGGTCATTCACGCGACCGCTCCTTCGAAGCACGTTCGACTCCTTGTATCAATGCCTCGAGGTACAACTCTCCGCGCCCAGGATCGGCGACGGGATCTCGCTCGGGATCTCCGTTTCATCAACTCTTCCGGCCGGCGAGCACATCCAGTCTTGGAAGCGTCGGCCGTCGTGTCAGTCCCTTCATTACCCCGGAAGGCGTGCAACAGCGCCTGCAACGGAAGAGCCAGGAGGCCCTCTTTTCCTCGGCCCGAAGCGGGAGCGGCAGTCCAGCTCCGTCACCGTCTTTAGGCAAGTCTCGAGTCGAGTGCGGAGATGGTCAATCTACGTCAAACATACAAGATGCAACAGAGGACACCGAAGCGGACACCTCTCGCGCAACCGAACCTGCTTCCGAGCTCCCCATCGCCACCTCCACCTCGTTCACCCGCCCCCCGCCGCAGACACACCGCCGCGTCGCGAACCCCGCGCTCCCGCCGATGATGGTGCGCGGCCAGAACCCGACGCACGACGGCGTGCTCTCCATCGACCCGGAGCCGCAGCCGATCGACCCGCCGCGCCCCACGCTCGCCACGCGCGCACACAGCATCGACGTCGACGCGCCCGCGCACATGGACGCGAAGCGCGCGTTCGAGGGGCTCGACCTCGACTTCGAGCACGGGTTCGCGCTCGGGGACGAGGGCATGAGCGTCAGCGCCGGGCTGGGCATGCGCTCGATGGTCGCGCGGCACGCGAGCCCGACGCCGGCGGCGCGCGAGAGCGGCGTGCACCTCGGCGACGTGAGCGCGCTGGACCGGCTGATGGAGGACATGGCGCAGGGCGCGCAGGTGGACCCTGGGGCGGACTTGAGCTTGGTGTCGGAGTCGGAGCCGGGGGAAAGGTCGTTTGCGAGCATGCGCGTGGAGGCGGTCACGGAGGGCGTGCGCGCGGCGACGTTCGCGCTGCCGGATATTGTGCGTGATGATGAGGAGATGAAGATCGACGTGGATGTGGGGGATGTAAGGCCGCCGACGCCCGAGGGCGGGTGGCGCGCGGCGGGGGAGAGCAGGGTGAACGGGAAGGGGAAGGAGTGGGAGAGGGAAAGGGAGGGGGCCCGCGAGGAGCTCAATGTAGTAGTTAGCTCTGAATACGATGTTATTTTAACCCACGCGCCGCTCGCTGTCTTGCCCTCGCTTCCTAGATGTGGCAGACCTGCGTCGAAGCCACACACGACGCTCGAGTGCACGCGCCAAACGAGTGCACGCATGGGCGCCTATCGACCTGCTGCTCTCGCTCTCGCCCACGATGGCGTTGTCCGCGGCTCGGGCTGGCTGCACGCCCCCACTCTTGTAATTATCTAGTGCGAATGGTAGTACGAGCGTGTAACATGAGCTCGAGCTCGGTTCGGGACCTCGCTCAACACGTAAGCGCTCAGGCTCTCTCCGCGCTCTCTCCAACATCCGCTGATGGTCCTGCTACAGTGCACTCAAGAATATAACGGCCGTGTCCTCGCCACACTCAGAAACGTTGCAATTCGTAAGGCAAGGACATGCCATTGGACGGGTAACAAGCTGCCTGCCGGATGTGCCCGCCGTTCATCGTCGACGCCGCCTACGAGCACACCCTAGAGATGGCACGATCGTTCTCGATCCACCACCCGTGCATCTTCGCGGACACCCTCCACGCGTCCAATGGGTGTGTAAAATACTCATAGACATACGCCATTCCTTGTGCGAACGCGCCCCGGCCGTCCTGCGCCTGCAGCGCGGAACGACCTCCGGACTCCCTCTGAACTCCCTCCTTCGCCGTTTCCGTCGCATCCCTGCAGTCCATCTGCGCGATGCTGACGCAGCATACTCAACGGGCTATGCGGAACACGGTACGTGTGTTGCCCCCGCGTCCGGACAAGATCTGCTCTAATGAGCTGAGATTCTAGCTCCGAGCGACGCCTAAAACCGACCTTGCACGCGCATACGGCCCTGCAAGGACTGCAAAACGAAACGACACGATCCCTGCACCCCGGCGCATCCAGCCGTCGTGGTTTTCGCGCGGTACGAGGACAAAATATCGCGACATTTTTGAGCCGTCTCACGGGTCGAAACAAAGAACGCCGCGCCGCGGACCACCGTCGCAAGCTACGGCTCTATAACTTGTCATGCGCATGCTCCTCACATTTACGACCAGGATCCCGCCGTTTCCAAGCACGTACGAGCACTCCGAATTTCGACCATTTCAGCGGCCGTCGTCTCGGACCGCCCATCAAAGCTCGTTGAGGCCGCACCGCTTGTACTCCGCACCCCGGCCGCGTTAGAACGCAAGTAAATGGTTATATATACGCTTCTACACCGCTACAAACACATAGTGGCCATTTCGGCCGCGTTCTCTAGGTGCGTCGCCGCCGTCTCTGCTCGCGGTGTGACGCTGAGGACCGACATCGCAGCGTACCGAGCCATGACGCACGTACACCCGTTCCCTGCGCGACGCTGGACTCGGGGCCTGCACGCATCAACGACACGGCAAGGCGCGCCACCACGCGGCCGCGCGAGCACGCCGCGGCGAGGACATGTCCGTGGACATCGTCCTCGTCGTTCGTGCTCGCCACTGCCTCACGTGCCAACAACCTCAGACAACGACGCCGTGTCCCAAGCATCGCGTCGCGAGGCGCTCTCGCAGCGCTCTGCGAGCCGGGCTGCGTAGCTTGCAAAGAGAGCGGCTCTGGCAGAGTCACAAGCTGTGGGCACTGCGGAGGACGGCGAGGCGAGCCCCGCAATGCAGCTGCGCCGAGACTGCCGCCCCGGTGCTCTCCAGCTCGTGTGCACTCACCCAACGAGCTGGAGACGAAGTCTGCGTCGGAGGGCGGCCGCGGCTACGTCGACTCTCCCCGGCGCGAATACTGTATGTACGTACTCCTAGGCTACCATGCTACTCCTTCCGACCCTGCTGACGCAATCAGGTGCCTCCCAGCTTCCTGCTCGCCTAAAAGCCGTGCTGCGGAGTGCTGCGGAGGAAGTCAGTTGGGGCCGGCGTGCCCGAACGACAGGTACACACCTTCGAGCCGCTCGCGAGGGCAACATACACTGATTCTTCACCTTTTGTAGTCATATGGCGGGAAGCTAGGAGCGCGCGAAGTGAGGAATGACACACAGAGACGGCCGGTACGTACCCGCATCCTGCTTGCAAGCGGAACGAACACTGACTTTCACTTTCAGGACATGTCTGTGGGATAGGGCGATTAGCATCGAGGCGCCCACATCGAGGTACGGAACATACCGGTGCTTTACGACAAGAGCGGCTCCGGCCAGACCACAGGCGGCGAGCACTACACAGGACGACGAGGGAAACCCCGCCGCAACGCGGCTACGCCGAAACTGCCGCCCCGGCGCTCTCCAGCTCGTCTGCACTCACCTACCGAGCTGGAGATGATGTCCGCGTTGGGGGCGTTGGGGGGGCCGCGTCCGCGCCGTCGTGCGCTTTCCCCCATGCGAATACGGTACACACTTCTACTCCACCTCTTCCCGGTTCGCTGACTTCACCAGGTGCCTCGATGCCTCGCGCACGCGAGATCCCCACAGCGGGACTGTGTCGCGGGCTGACATGCTCAAGCGATAGGTACGTACCCTCGAGCCGCTCGCAAGGCTAGCGGACACTGATCTCCGTCCTCGGACAGCTAGGAGCGTGCTCAGTCGGAAGCAGCTCATCGAGACGGCAGGTACATACCTCAAAACTGCTTGCGAGCGAAACAGACGATTCGTCCGAAACCGACATGATGAGTTCGTACCTCGCGTACTGGCTCGCGCTTCTGCAGATTCTGACCGCCGCAGAAATCGTCAGTATTCGCTTGTCCTCGGTGCGAGTCCGACACCGACTCACCGTGTGCCAGCGCAGCAATCCACCCGGCTTCGAGTCTGCTGGCCATCCCCGCCACGCCGCGCCCCGCACCTGTGAAGTCGGCGTCGCGGCGGCTTGCTCGCGCGGCGCCCAAAGGAAGACACGTCGGCTAAGTGCGTCAGCGCCCTGACCTTTGTACAAGGCCGACTCACCGCTTGGTAGCTCGCGTTTCGACACCAGTTGCGGTCCGTACGACGACAGCTGCATCCACGCCGCCCCCCTCGACCTTCGACACGGCGCAACTGGAGCAGGGAACGAGTCAGCTGCGAGACTCGTACGGATCCGACAGGCAGGTGCTTATCTTGTCCAGTAGCCTTTGAATGTGCTAATATTGTCGACACTAGACGATGTCAGTACGTGCTCGCGCGGCCGGGGACGAGCTCACCGCTCTCGGAGGAGCTGAAGAGGGTGGAGTGAGGAGGGGGACGGATGGCTGCACCCCAAGGTACAAGCCAGGTATTTATGCGACGCCGCCGTCGCTTAATACCAGCCCCCATGTCCCCACACACAGGCCCCGCTCCGCCCTCCAGGCTCTCGGCCCCCGCGCCCTCGCCCGCTCACACCCCATCTGCTCTCGGCTACGGATGCCCCGGCACACACATGCGAGAGCGAGAGCGAGCGCCGCACCGGACACCCGCGGCATGTGCTTCAGCGTCCGTATGCGCGTACTTGCTCATTTCGTACACGGCCACGCCGCGTCGTTGGCGACGGAGTGTGCGCCCTTCGGACGCGTCTCACGGCGGCGCTGGGGCGCATCCGAATCGCGTATCGAGCGAGACCCACCGCGCGACCCGGTCGGGAGCGGACGAGCCCGCGGATGGCAGGTGAACCTCCGGGACGTTTCCCCGTGCGCTGACGGCTTTCTGCGCACAGTAGGATCCAGGGCGAGTGCGGCGCATCTGCGTACACTATCCCCCGCGTGCTCGAGTCCTCGAAACGAAGGGAAACGCTTGCGGTGCGACAAGCTTCGAGCTACGCCGTCTTTTGTGTGCAGCGGCCTCGGCACGCACGGATATTGCACGGGAACTCCGCCGTCGACGTCCCGGAGACACCCTGTTTCGTGTGCGGCCATCCCCACCGTCTTCACGCACTAGGACGACGCGAAATCCGGCTGCCAAGATGTGCGAACCCGGGCAACGCTCGCAACACCCCAAATCAAAAGCCCACGATCTGTTTCAGTCGGGCCTACGCTCGTGCACGCCGACAGCCCGTGGGTGTGTGTCCGTGGCGGTAGGATATCGAGGCTGCCGTCTGCGCCTTGAGCCAGTGCCCATGTCGGTGGAGACACTCATATGCACAACTTGAATATATTGATTTTGCGCATTTGGGGCCGGATTCGTACCGTTCCCCCTTGTCTGTGGAGTCCGGACGTGCAGTGAACCAGTGCACAGACTCGGACGCGAACCTGCCGAGCTCCGATCGAGAGGACGCCGCGATTTAGAGTCCAGGGAAGACTGTTTACTCGAGCGAGTGTGTAGCGGCCATCTATCTTGCATGCTGATCTTCGAACGGCCGCAGAAATATGCAAGCTCGTGATACGGTCCGCCGCGGACTTCGCGGGCATCTTCTGGCGCATTCGATTGAGTAGGATGGGTGTAATCTACACGCAAGAGCAGCCCTGATTCCTCGACGCCGTGTATGTGTATCTACGACGCCGGGCCACTCGACTGCGAACATGGCACTTCACCCCTGGCCGTCAAGTCCCTGCTATCCGAATCGAAATCTGGGGTATGCTCGTGGCGCCTTCCCGAGTGTTTGATGCCCACGTACGGACTCGGATGTCACATTTGCGCGCCGGAAAGCGGTCGGGACACGGTCGCCAAGATGTGTGCACACACGGCCCAAGTTGTGCGCATTACGACGCCCCGCCTATCGGGACAGGATTGGTTTTGCTCGTGCCAGCGCCCGTGCGAGTTGGTGTCCCGCCCTGCGTGTTCTCCGTCGTACGAATGCGCCATCTGCGCCCTCGATGTGTTCTCATGCCGCTTTGTACACTACTGTATCCCTGAATATATCCGCTTGTGTCTGCGCCGCCATATCCCTCGTTGCGCAGGACCTGAATAATCCGGTTCTTGTTGTGGAGTTGCGAAAATAATAGCCAGCCGAAGTCTGTGCAGTTACGAGAAGGTCAGATCGTGAGGGCGCGGCGGTAGAGCTGCTCCGAGTCCGAGCCGTGAACAGCGCGATCGTCACAGTTCCGGCGAAGTGCTCCGTTCAAGCGAGTTATTGCTTCATCTATCTACGTCGTGAATCGCTGGGTAGCCCCGAACAGGTACGCGTCATGGGGACGCTCGTAACACGGCCACAGGTTTCGGATTGCGGCTCCAAGTCTGCGAAAGCAGATGTGCATTTCCTCGTACTCTAGAAAACAAGCAGTACTAGAGTAGCGTACATACGAGCGGCGCAGAGGCCTCGGGAGCCAACCAAAAGCGCGCTGTGTACTATAAGATCACTTGCACGCATGCGGGTCTCCTGCATCCTGTAGATACAAGTGCCACACGCGTCGGAGTCCGCTTGGACCCAGGGCTACGACATGAGCGATGCGAACGTGCCGTTCGCGTCCTCAGAGTCCAGGCCAGAGTTCTAAACGACTCTGTGAGTCTCCAGGTTGTCGGTCCAAGTCGGATGTGCGTGCGGGTCTCTCGATCGCCAGGAGATGGTGTGCTCTCAGTGGGACGGCGAACGTAGCTGATATGTGGTCAGCGAAGGCGCCCAGCATGGGGATTTAGCGTACTCGGTATCCTGCCGCTGCTGCGAGCTCGACTCGGATGCCTCGAGCGCGGAGTTTGAGACATAGTGCCCGTCTGTAACGAGCAGCGTGAGCGAGGCATCTTCTGCCACAGACAAGTGGATTCGCCGAGCGAGTGCGTACCCGTTCATTTTGCCTTGTGTGCGCAATGTTCCTGGGTACATCCTGGCGACGCATGGGTCAGGAACGCGACATTTGAGGGATCGATTCGCTTGTCCCGAGGCTGCGAAAGGAAGACACATGAGCGAGCAAACTATGCGGTCTCAAAGCTCACTTGATCTGGATGGCACGGATGGTGCACGCAGATCCTGCCACACATTGTGTGAGCTTGGGTTCGATGACCAGAAACAAGACTAAGGAGACGTACCGTGCACACGCCAGGCGGCGCGGATGCTTTCTCGGTTCATCATTGCCGCTCCAGTCGTCGTCGCCGTTGTGGGTTTCGTGAGATATGACCGTGACGGACATTGTATTTGCGAGACAGAGGCGCAAGCCTATTCGAGTCCCTGCCACGAAGTGCGAACACGGGCTGGGTTGCTGAGCGGTCGCGCTTCCTGCAAGATGCATTCGAATCGACCAGATGAGGGGCAAAGTACAGATCTCGGATGTCCGAGTCGGGTCGAGCTCAGCAGCTTGATCTCTCATTGACAACGCTCTCGTTGTCTCCTACGGTACGTCAATCGGGGGCTCGGCACGGTGGGTGCCTCGCTCGCGATCCAAATGGACGTCCTGTCGAATCGCATCGTCGTGGGCCCTTTAGTCGAATAGTCCAGGCCATTCCAAGAGCAGCCATGTAGCCCTAAATGTGTCCACAGTATGATACTTCAGTATGTCGCGCGGGTGCAGTGTCCGGTCATGACTGGCGTGAGGCGGTGATTCGTCGTGATTACATCGAGTTCTGAGCACATATCTACTGCGCATAAATGGTATGCTAGCTGCTACCACTCGCGCCGAGCATCCACGCACTGGGCTACATGGCAAAGACGGCAAAGCGGGCGATTGAATGCTTACCGTGGTGATTGCATCATTCCCGTGGTCCTGCGCACGATTCGATTGTTGCTCGCTTCACTGGCAGGACAATGTCAGTGTCCGTCTTGGAACATTGTGAGAGGACTCACCGGGTGCTGAGCTCGCCGTGTGCCCCTGCCGCGCGAGGCAGATTGCAGGCGGTGTTTCTGTCAACCGCCGAAGAACAAAGCTATCTATGTCAAAATGTTAGCAATATCACACGTACACAAGTTGCAAGAATTCCTACAAGCGTACCTGCTGTGCCTAGAATGCGCCGCGTGGGCGAGAGAGCGATTATATCATCGACCGGACAAACACGATAGCTCCACCACCCTAAACGCATTGACGATGTCAGCGTAGATTTAGAAACATCGTCAACGGACTTACCAGGCACGAATGTCCGCCGATGTCGTACGACGAGCGGTGGCGCGTATCCCGCCCAATGTCCTCGGCTCCTGCAAACGAGGTATCTACGCCGCGATGTCAGCGATAACACGCGTACCTACGTCGCAGGATGAGCGGGGATCATACCTGATTAGCGTGGATATGTGTTCCTCCTCATTTTCTGGCCGTGCAGCCGCTCCAGCGGCCCGCATACGCGCACGAGTGCGTTCTGCTCGCTCTCGAAAAGCGTACCTCTGTGCGTCCAAGCAGTCAGCTATTGAAACGTCTGTAGAAAGACTCACTGCGTACTCAGGTTCTTGCGGAGGGAGTCTGGATGCCCTGCCTGTGGCCGTGTCGCAAGTTGGGTAACCGAACAAAAACGATGTTGTGCCCTGAGCAGGGCCATCCGCGACGTCCAATTCAGAGTCGTGCGTGTTGATCGTATCGAGCCGGCGCCGAATAGGGTGGTCGAAGCGAGGGTCCCCCACGGTGGCGATCGTGAACGCGCAGCTGCCTCTCAGATGCGGGCTAGTCCGCTACGTGTCCCGTAATTCTGGAAATCATACATCTGGGAAATCAATACGCCATTAGCAGCCACGTACGGTGGAGAAAACGCGAGCCCAGCCGGCGTTGTGGTGGTGGTGCGGTCGAGAGCGACGAGGCGCGCAAGCACCGCCGAGGGCGCTTCGAACTACTCGCTTTCCAAAAATGGCAGTCGCGGCCGTCTTCACTCATCGCCCACGGCGACGCTTTCCACGCTCCCTCTATCATCGCTGCGTCGAGCATTCCACGTGCTCCCTCTGGGATCTTTAACATACTGGGCACAGCTGGTGTAATGTGGGGTGTTAAAGTGTAAACAACAGGAGGACCCGCGTGGGACGCAATTCCAGCCGACGCGGGCTTATCAAAATGCTCCGTATTGGCGAGTGCGACGGGGACGGCAGGTTGGGAAGTATTCCAGACGAGGGGATGAATAGATATCTGTCACGTCGGACGAGAGTGGGTGGCGGAGTGCCAAGATTTTGATAGATTTTGCGACGCGAGGGCATGCCGTACAGGTCTGGACAAGGGTGGCCAAGGAAGACATCTGGGATGAGCAGGGAGACTGCCCATTCCAGGAGATTTCCCTGGACGTTCTGGTCCATAGGTCTGCTTCAAAATGATGAGAAATGAGAACATACAGGGGAAAACAGAAGTCAGATCAAGACCTTGAGCGTAGGGCTACAGAGGCCAAAGTAAGGACAATAAGACACCTAAGATGGGCACACCACACAGCCTCGCATACGCGATGATGTATTGAGAATTTACTACTACAGGGTTTACACTACAAGCGAGACGGGGCGCGCGCCGCGGTGTGCCCGCAGCGCCTCACCGGGGGAGTCACCGGGAGAGCGGACAACCCTCTATCATCCGCCTCTCGATCCCCTAGTCACGTCGCACCCCTCAGCCATTCTCCCTCCGCTTCCCTGACATCCTACGAGCCGCCTGGCGCACTCCTGAATGCCCTACACCGACGGTCAGCAGCCCACGCACAAGGACCAACACCTGGTAAGCCCCACGACCTCCCCGAGCACTCACCTTCAATCCTGACCAATCCGCTGCCTAGGCCACGACAATCGACACTGAAGATGCGGCCGTTTGTGCATCGCAGCCGCGCAGATCGAGCGCTCGGTGGGGTGGTGTACAAGGTACATCCTGTTCTGTTCGCATCGCCTCGCGACAGCGTCGATGTAGCGCGAACGCGAGCGCGGGGAGCATCGGTGAGCGTTGTCGTGAGTTCGCGGGGTGAGGAGGGTGGCGAGGACATCTGGGCATCGTGGGAGGGTGTCGCCGCCGCGTGTGAGATCGCCGAATGAACGGGATCGTGGACGAGAGGAGACGGCGGCGCACGGAGTGGAGACGGGCCGGCGGCGCGCTGAGAAGAGCAGGCGATCACGGCCGCGGGGCTGCTGGTGCGGGAGCGGGGCCGTGTTCGGCGTCGTCGAAGGCAGCGAGAGTGTAGGCTGCATGTGTACGAGAATCCGTTCCTTGCTCTTGCAGATCCACTCTCCCACTCACCACGCGCGACTCCAGGCGTCGTCGACGTCTCGGGTCGTGACGGAGGCTGTCTGCCTTCTCCCGCTCCATCCCGGAGAATACACACCCTGTGGGAGGTACGCACGCGCCAGGACGTCTGCAATGGTCGCAGACTTACCTTCTCCTCGCAGAACAGCGCATAGGTGCGCGACGTGCCTCGGCTCTACCCTCTGACCCTTCCATCGTCCGCGCTGGCTCTGCGGCGATCCATAGGCGGTCGTGCGGATGCGCCTCCAGGTAGATCACGTCAGTTTCCCGCGCGGAGTCGACTGCGAGAGCGCCGGAGAGCGAGCCCGAGGTCGCGCAGCCACAGGCGCGCGGACGTACTCGAGTTCGCGCGATCGAGTCCCAGCAAGCTGCAGAGAAGAGTGCGGGAGAGCGAGCCCCAGAGGCCGAGTTCTTGGCACATACAGCGAGTTGAGTGCGCGAGGGCGGGTCTGGGCGAGTTCTGAAGAGCTCAGAGAGGTAAGCAGCAACCGCCAGATGGCCCAGAGCGTGCAGATGACCAAAGCGAGCCCCCAGAGCGAGATTCCGCAGCCAGAAAGCCCCCATAGGCGAGTCCCAGCGAGCCCGAGCCCGAGCACAGCAAGGTGAGCCCCAGAAGCGAGACCAAGTCGAGCAGAGTCCCCGCAGCTGACCAGAACGAGCAGAAAACGAGCCTTGGAGAGGCTGCGCGGCGTAGCACGCTGTCCAAGTCAGGCCGTGGGGCTCCCACCTAGCTGTGCAGCGCGGCCGCACGGACTATATGCTCGGTAATTGAGTGGCGCGCGATTCTGCGAGGGCGGCGGGAGAGATCTACGAAGGTATGCTCGTGCGTCGTATACTCAAAAATGAAAACTCACATGTTCTGTAGCAGCCGCAGGCGACACGGGCGCATTTGGGCACGCTTGCCGCCGCGGCGGAGGCCCGAGTGCGCGGCAAGGGCCTGGTGATGCACGGGAAGATCAGTGCACTCGCAACGGGTTCGGTACGCACCGAGGACGTCGGCGGCGGATGTTCCGAGGTCGCGAGCAAGATCGCGAAGGCCATGAGAGTGAGTGCAAGCGAGCGGGAGGAGCTCGGTGGTGGCGGTGTGGAGGCAAGCGGCGCCGTTGGGCTTGGCGAGTGGTGGGTGCGGCGTCGGCGTCTAAAGCCTCGCGTTGCTTGTCTCGTCTCGCCACGACCGCGCGACGAGATCTACGGTACGTCGTGTGCCGCGCACACGTTATTGTACTTTTTGACTTTATCTGCGATACAGGATGCGTATTTTGAGCTCTCGAGTGCGCTCGGGAGCAGCTCGAAGTCTGCTTGGCTGGTCAGCTCCCTGGGGCTCCCTCTTCTCCTCCTCTCGGTTTCGCGAAGACACGACGACTCAGGCGCACTCTCACGCGTACGGTGCGACTCTAGGGACATCATAGACACGATCTGGGCACTCCATGGCGCTTGCGAGGGGCCCGGCGCCGGCCTCGGCTCGAACAGCCTGTCCCGGGGCTCTCGACACCCTCCTCTCGACTGTGCGTCGAATTCGCGCCTCAGCCGCGCCTCGCTCGTCTCCGTTGTACTCCACTGTGCTAGGAACATGACGCATCCCACTCCGGCATCTTCAGGCGGCTCTGAGGCGCTCGTCTGTGGCCTTTGCGTCCACGGCTAGTTCTGGATCCTTACCTCTCCCGATCTGGATTCCGCGACAGCGCAGCCGCGTTTGGACGATCGCACGGCCACTAGGTGGTCATTCACACCCCTCGTACGCGATCTGGGCGCTGCAGGACCTCTGCGAGTGGCGCCAGGCTCGACATGTCTCCGACAGCCAGCTCTGGGTGCATTGCTTCTCTCCCTCTCAATATCGCGACGATGCGGCGGCGCAGCCTCCGACGGCCTCACAGGAGTCAGGCCTATCAACGTGCACAGTGTCGACATCTCCAGACTCGTACGACGCGCTCGGTGTCGGGCTCGGCTGTACCGGCGAGTTCCGGGGACTCGACATTCGCGCACTCGCCACGCGGCGACGCAGACGCGCCAGGAGGGACTCTACGGCTCAAGAAGACTCCGAGGGACCCTACGGCTCAAGAAGACTCCGAGGGACCGTCACGCTCGATTTCGGCGCCCCTGGACGCCTACGACGCGCCTCAGCTCCCGACTTGGGCTCCCACCGCCATTTCGGGGTGCTTACCCCCGCGATTTCTCGACGGCGCGGTCACGCAGCCACATCAATCCACATACGCCAGGACTATAGGACTCCGCGCTCCGCACACGCGCAGTTTGGGCGCGCCCGGACGGCTACTCGCGGCGCGAGGAGAGAGGCCGGGTGGAGTGTGTTCCCACGGCATGCCGCCGGCCTCTGCGCGGATTCGCGCACGAGTTTGCGACGACGCGGCGCGTTTCTGGCGCGTCCGTGTGCGAGGGTACGGTCCGACCCAGCTTGCGTCGCGACGCGCGATTCCGGCGTCCCTAGGGTGCTGGGGAGGCGTTCGAGTGGAGGGAGTCCCCGGGGCTTGTTCTCGATCTTCTGCATGTAGTTTTGGTCGTGCCGGCTCGACACTCGCACCGTGTACTGTACGAGTACGATAGCACTAAATGCGATACGAACGGGACGTTCAAAGTGCGCATTTCTGACTTGGGCTGAAGTGCTCCCCGAGGCCCTCCCCAAGCCCCCTCCCCTCCACACTCCTATAGAGCCCTACTCCGCACTCCCATAGAGACTCACCCCACACTCCATAGAGCCCCACTCCACAGCGAGAGTCCGTGAATCTCTCCGCGGCCGTTCACCCTCTCCTCCACGTGCACCACCCGGTCCGCCGCCGCCACCCTCCGCCGCCGCGTCCGAACACACCGCCCCGCGCACCCGAGTCGCGCACTGTGGGCGCGGGAGCGGCAGATAGTAGCCAGACGCCCGCCAGTGGGATTGAGCTCGACGTGCGGCGCGAGCGTGCCCGTCCCAGTCTCTGCGCGGAAGACGGCACTGTCCTGTCAGAACGCGTGACGTCACTGCGAGCCCTGCTCTGCTCGACTCGAGACGCGCAGTGGTGGCGTGGGGGGACACGCGGTCACGTGCGGCGCGCGTTGTTGAACAAAGGTTGGCTTCGTGGATCGGCGCCTTCCCACGACCTCCCTCTCTGCGCCCACCGTCTGCCCCGACCCCCGACGCGCCTGCTCGCTGTGTCCCCCGATGAGCGCGCCCCACCCTCTCCGCGAGCGCGTCCAGTCCAACTCCCCCGAGCCACTCCCGCCGCGCCCGACCACGCCCCTCCGCATCACCAAGCAGCGCGACTCCCCCCAGCCCGAGTCTCCGCGCGAGCACCAGTCCCCGCGCCGCAAGCCCGCGCCCGTCCTCGCCCGCCGCTCCTCCTCCTCCTACAAGCATGTCCGCGAGAACAACCTCGTCACAAAGTCGCCCTTCCGCTCCCTCCTCCCCCAGCCCTCGCCCCGTCGCGTCAGCGGAGAGAAGCGGCCGCGGCCCGTCTCCATGGCCGACCAGGCGGAGAACGAGCACCCGCTCGGCTTCAAGCGCAGGCAGTCCAAGGCTTTCCAGGGCCTCCTCCAGAAGGAGCCCGTCACAAAGAGCCCCTTCCTCCGCGGCTCGGATGCCACCCCGCCTGAAGACGACCCGCCGCCCGTGCCACCCAAGCCGCGTCCTGCGGTGATGGCACAGTCCTCCGCCCCGTCGCCTGCGCGCCCCTCTCTGGTCACCCGCCGTCTGCACGGCCCCCGCGACGCCGGCGGTCGTCGCCAGCGCCGCAAGACCGTCACCTGGGATCCCCGGTGCGACGTGCTCGAGTTCGACGTCGGCGAGAACGAGCACCAGGATGTGTACTACTCCGAGGACGACTACGGCACGCCCAGCGACGAGGAGATGCAGGACAGCTTCGAGTATGGCCCCCCCCTGGACGACAGCATCGTCGGCAAGATCGACTCCATGATTCACGAGACCCAGCCGCATACGCCGCCCCGGCCTGAGGACGAGCAGGATGCGGCGCTCTTGCCACCGTCGCCCTCGCCAGCCAAGACCCGCTCCGCCGCGCCCCATCATGAGTACTCGGAGCCTCCGGGCGGTGCAGATGGTGAGTTCACATTCGTTGCTGCGCATCAGGGTACAATTCCGGCGCTCGAGGGCCGAGCACACTGTTCGACTTTGCTCGTCTCGTGCGGACAGACGGGTGTAGATGTAGCTCCGTCCTTTCGTGTTGCTGTGTCGTGCATTTGATGTTGCTCCGCCGAGATCGTCGTTTACTCATGCTAACAAGACCTCACAGATCTCCCCGACGACCCTTCATTTATTGACCATCTTAAAGACGAACCACCGCCATTCAGTAGGGACGAGTCGTTCCAGTCTATCCGATCCAATGACTCCGACTCCCTCGACCCATCTAACTTGTCCATCGGCCACTCCGAGGTCTCCCTTACCAACCTCGATAGCCAATCGCTCCTCGCTGACACGGACATGCCCGTCGACCACTCGATCATCAGCAATTCCCCCTTTGTTCCTCAGGCTGATTCCTCACCTGCTGGTCTCCTACGATCGCGCTCTCCGCCGACACAGGAGCAGTCCTTTGAACGCGGTCATTCACGCGACCGCTCATTCGAAGCCCGCTCGACTCCCTGCATAAATGCTTCGCGATACAACTCCCCGAGGCCAGGAAGTGCAACGGGATCTCGCTCGGGATCTCCGTTTCATCAACTCTTCCGGCCTGCGAGTACCTCGAGTCTTGGAAGCGTCGGCCGTCGTGTCAGCCCCTTCATTACCCCGGAAGGCGTGCAGCAGCGCTTGCAACGGAAGAGCCAGGAGGCCCTCTTTTCCTCGGCCCGAAGTGGGAGCGGTAGCCCAGCTCCGTCACCGTCTTTAGGCAAGTCTCGTGCCGAGTGCGAAGATGGTCAATCTACGTCAAACGTACAAGTTGCGACGGAGGACACCGAAGCGGACACCTCTCGCGCAACCGAACCCGCCTCCGAGCTCCCAACCACCACCTCCACCTCGTTCACCCGCCCCCCGCCGCAGACACACCGCCGCGTCGCGAACCCCGCGCTCCCGCCGATGATGGTGCGCGGCCAGAACCCGACGCACGACGGCGTGCTCTCCATCGACCCGGAGCCGCAGCCGATCGACCCGCCGCGCCCGACGCTTCCTACGCGCGCACACAGCATCGACGTCGACGCGCCCGCGCACATGGACGCGAAGCGCGCGTTCGAGGGGCTCGACCTCGACTTCGAGCACGGGTTCGCGCTCGGGGACGAGGGCATGAGCGTCAGCGCCGGGCTGGGCATGCGCGCCATGGTCGCGCGGCACGCGAGCCCGACGCCGGCGGCGCGCGAGAGCGGCGTGCACCTCGGCGACGTGAGCGCGCTGGACCGGCTGATGGAGGACATGGCGCAGGGCGCGCAGGTGGACCCTGGGGCGGACTTGAGTCTGCTGTCGGAGTCGGAGCTCGGGGAGCGATCGTTTGCGAGCTTGCGCGTGGAGGCGGTCACGGAGGGCGTGCGTGCGGCGACGTTCGCGCTGCCGGACATCGTGCAGGATGATGAGGAGATGAAGATCGATGTGGATGTGGGGAATGTAAGGCCGCCGACGCCCGAGGGCGGGTGGCGGGCCGCGGGGGAGAGCAGGGTGAACGGGAAGGGGAAGGAGCGGGAGGAGGCGCCGCCGACAAAGGACGCGATCCGTGCACGCGAGGAGCTCATCCGCGCGAAGAAGCGCGAGGCGCGCCGGCTGGAGGAGGGCAGCGACCTCGAGGACGAGCCGCTCCTGCAGCGCAAGCCGATGCCGCCGATTGGCGTTGGGTCCCCGAGCATACCGAACTTGCTGCACCCGACGGCGGCTGCGGGCGCGAGCGGGAGGCCGACAAGGAGACGGAGCATGAGTACGGGGGATGCGGAGGACATCCTGACGCGGACGCCGGGCGCGAGCCAGCGGCGCGCGGCGGCGCTGCACCAGGAGGGCCTGCTCGACATCACGGCGCTGCGCGGGGCGGACGACCCGCTGGCGGACAGCATCAACCGGGAGCTGAAGCGGCTGGAGGCGCCGAAACGCAGCGTAAGTGGCTTTGGTCTTTGTCTGGGTGGCGCGGGCGCGGTGCTAATGGGTCTTTGGCGTGCGGGAGCAGAAATACCATGTGAGGGAGCACTCGGAGACGATCTACGCGTCGGCGGACGCGGACACTGTCAAGCACATGCAGGGCGCGGGCGATGTCGATGCTGGGAAGGCGTGGAAGAGCGTGCGGCGGCCGTCTGATATGGTGCGTGGTTTGCTTGTTGAGGTGTGGGTGGAGTGCTGATGGGAGGCGCAGAACGAGTATGCGAAGCAGATCAAGGAGCTTCGTGCGCAGGCGGGTGGCAAGGCGCACGGGAAGGTCTTCGTCAGAGGTGGGTCTGCTGTGATCGAAGAGAGGGCGTTGAAGCTGAGCAGCGATGCGTTTGCAGTGACCAACTTGAGGAACCTCCAAGTGCCGCTGCCCAGTCAGCCGACCGCCGTGACGTGCACGCTCAACAACGGGATCCACTTCGTGACGACTCCGGAGGCTGCGTTTGGCCAAGAGTGTCGCATCGACCAGGAGTTTGAGCTGTGAGTGCGCCGTTCGGTCTTCTGATATTTTGGAACTGATGGATGTGTCGTAGGATCGAGCACAGCAAGCTCGAGTTCACGCTGACTATCAAGGTCCGCCGGGACCCGCACATCATCGCCCAGTTCAAGGCAAATCAGCCACCTCCCGTGGCCCGACCACCCCCACAACCACTACCGCCACCCGCATCGAAAGGCGGCGCGCAACACAAGGGCGGCGGCATGCGCAGCTTCCTCGGCTTCGGCTCCCCCAAGAAAGCAAAGGCCATACTCCCGCCCCCAGCTGCACCCGCACCCACACCCCCGCCGCCGCCGCCGCAGTTCCGCCTGCAGGAGAACCTGGCGCGGTACCTGAAGCCGGACGGGTCGCTCGCGCGCGCGTTCATCTCGTTCAAGGACGTCGCGCCGCACTGCGACACGCGCCTGCTCGAGACCGCGTTCCCGCTCATCGGGCAGCGGCTCGAGCTGGGCGGGGGCGCGCCGAAGGCGATGCAGGTTGGGGAGATCGTGCTGCAGATATTCAGGCTGCCGCCGCTGGCGGGCATCCCAGCGGGCCAGCTGCCGCAGAGCCTGGAGGAGTGCCATCGCGGGCTGAGCCATGTGCGGTGGCATAAGGCGACGTACCAGCAGGGGACGTTGACGCAGAGTGGGGGCGACTGTGCGGTCAGTTTTGCGGTTTATTCAGATGTGCGAGAGACAGGAACTAAATGTGCTGGTGGGTGACTTATAGACATGGCGGAGGCGGCACTTCAGGATCATCGGCGCAAACATGATCGCGTTCAACGACGTTACGAAGCGCGCGATCACGACTATCGACTTGCGCAAGGCGATTGCGATCGAGGACGACGGCTCGCCGGTGATGAGTCCGGCGTCGGGCGTCACTGCGCGGAGCCACTACGACGACGACAGGATGTACGGCGTCGAGCGGTCGTTCCGGATTGTGTTTGGTCCTGGGCCTGATCAGGAGATCACGTTCTTTGCGGATACGGACATGGAGAAGCAGCGGTGGTGAGTTCATTCGGTTTTTTTTTGAGTGTCTGTACTGAGGATATTTCTCCGTTAGGCTGGAGGTCTTGCGAGTCATGATTGGGCGGATCCCGCCGAACCCGCTGTGGGCAGAGCTGTTGTGGCAGCAGCAGCAAGACCAGTCGAAGAACGTCCCCCCGCTACCAGCAGGCGCGCAGGTGCCCGCGCGAAACCCACCACGATAGATCTCTCGCTTACTCTCTCTCTGTCTCTTTTCATTATTCATGACTCTCGTACGCTACGTCTCACGGCTCACCTCTCTCGCATCTCAAGCAAATACGATTGTACGTTTACCTTTTTACGATAGTGCGCGCTTTCTTGTTACTATGACCTCTCTCCGACTTCTGACCTATGTATCTGTGTATGCCCGGCTCGTGAATGCACCTGTTTCATGCCCCTTCGCTGGGACTTGCGGGCTGAGTGCTCATGAATTATAGTATGCTCTGAGGAGAAATTGGAGTCCGGTGATGATGAGGTCCACAAGCGGGGGCTCTTGCGGCGCACTCTGTAGAGACGTGACCGGCTTCGAGTCCGCGTAGACACCGCCCAGCTCGAGGTCGACGTTGTACGTCCGCGTGTCCGCCACTCCGTCAACCTGGAAGTCCGCGACCCACTGCGTGAACGCGATGTTCACCCACCTGCCTCCCGGGCTGCTGAACCGCCGCGCACCCGCCTGCCACTGGTCCGGCCCCGACATGCTCCCACTGGCAGACGCCTCGCCGTACTCCCTCCAGATACGCTCTAGGGCGGGCTCGGTCCACGTCGGGTCGTCGTCTACTGCGTCCTCGCGGATGAGGATCTGCGACCATACTGTTCCGGGGGGTTGCACCCCAATGGCGACGGCGAATGCCTCCCCGGCACCGGCGGGGCTGCGGAAGAGGACGACGGCGAGCCCGGCGTCGGGCGGTAGGATGAGCGTGAGCGAGCCGTCGAGCGGGTCGCGTGTCCATGCTGAGCGGGGTGTGCATTCGTACTTGGGCGGGTCGGTGTGTGTGGGAAGCGCGTTTCGAAGCCGTGGACGTTGCGTAGATATGTGAGGAGCGGGCCCTGGAAGACGAAACGAAATTGCCGGGGCGCGATGTCGGACGAGGACAGTGAGCGCTGCCAGGGCTTTAGCTCGCGCCGGGCACGCTGCGGGTTCGCGTTGTGGCTGTGGATGTAGAGGTCGGTGACGGCTAGGTGGTCGATGAATGCTTTGCGGCGTGCAGGGTCGGCCGGAAGGCGGAAAAGGCGGAAATGCGGCTGCCACGGCGCGCGGAGGGAGTGGTAGATGCTGTGCACGCCGACGTAGTAGCGGTTGTCGCGGCGCGCGGTGCGGCGGAGGAGGAGCGCGAGGGGGTCCCCGTCCTGTTCGCACGCGAGGACGGCGAAGCAGAGGGCGCTGGAGGGGCAGGTGTGCAGGGGGAGGTGCATGCGGATGCCGTAGTTGGTGGGCGCGTGCTCGGGGACGGCGATGGAGAGGCCGAGGCGTTTGGCGAGCGTGTCGAGCGTGAGTGCGTCGATGCCTGCGGAGTCGGCAAACATGTCGGGGGAGGACGCGAGCAGGCCGCGATCCTCGGCTGTCCATTCGTAGCCGTCGGCGAAGGAGGTGATGTTCTGCTCGAGGACGGCATGGTCGTGTGCGACGCCCCAGGCGAAGATGCTCTGGTCGGGGGACTGCCGGATGATCTCGTGCTGGAGGCGGATGAACGCCTTCTCGCCCTCGCCGTAGATTGTAGGCATGTTTACGTTGAATATGCCCATAAGCGAGTACGCGCGATCCTCGATGCGTGTGGTTTCCCGTTCAGCGGCCCATGACATACGCTTCGCGACGCTGATGTCGTCGAGATGTGTTTCGTGTAGAAGCACGGCACGGCCGATGTGCGTCAGCTCCTCGATGGCGCCTGCGAGTGTCGCCTTGGTCCCGATCTGTTGCCAGTCCTGCGAGTAGAAGACGAGCCTGCGGGGTGCGATGAGCTCCTGGAGCGTCCAACCGCGCGTAAACCAGCGGCTACTGCGGAACGACGAGTGCGGGGACCGAGGGTTGTGATCGGCGCTCGCATCATAGAGATAGGCGTAGCAGACGGCGGCGTCGCGGTACCAGATGAACATGGAATTTATCGCCTCAGAGAGCTCGGCGGAGCTGGTCTTGTCGATGCAGCAGGTGTCGACCCAGATCCACTCGTAACCGTCGCTGAGTGCGATGGCGCATGCGTGCGAGACCTTGGCGAACCCATGAAGTTTTTGAGCGCGCTCGAGGTCCTTGATGTCGGTGAAGGAGACCTCCTCGTCCCGCCAGACGTGCGAGAGGATGGCGTAGACTGGGCGGGCGCCTTCGGACGGGAAATAGCGCAGAGTTTGCGTACGTGTGTTTAAGAGCCACATCAAGCTGTGATATGGTCATCGTGACAATTAACGGCTTCAGTCAGGAGTACGAAGGTAGAGCCGATAACGTACCGTGCAGGATACTGCCGCCACCGGTGTGCAGTGGAACCGCGAGCAAACAAAGTCGGTCGCTGGGAGAGAGCGTACGAGAGACGACACTCAGAGCGTGGGTTGTTGGTGAGGGCAGTGGCAGACAGTGTTAGCCCGCGCTACGCAAGACGTCAACGATATGTATTATCTGGCAGGCTAATTGATCGTGGGGCGTGTTTAGTGCGTGTGGTTCAGCAGTGCAAGGGGCAGTGTCAAACTAGTCGCTCAGGTGTTCGCGGACGGCTTGCCGTAACTTGGATGTAGCTGGGTAGCGTCATCCTCGTCCCGGTCGCGGAGAGAAGTATCTGCACAGGACGACTGTGTATATAAGGCCGCGCACCTCGTACGTGCCCCTGGTGGGAGGAAGTGGTCAGAAGATGAGCTCTCAAATGACGAGACGTTGATATACCAGTCAGAATGTCCGAGCTTGCATGTCTACTATTATGGCAGTGATGCGAGCCCGCTCCTGACTGCGAGGATACTCTGGTAGTGTGCTTGATTGCTGATCTTCGTTTTTTGGGCCGCCACCTGCCTGCAGATGCTGGCAGGAGACAGGCCAGATTCACCGCGGCACTGAATACTCGCACTTCGCTAGGCCCGGACAAATCCTGATGTAGATATAATTTTTACTCAGTGTCCACATGGCAATGGCGATATGGCCGAGCGGTCTAAGGCGCCAGAATCAGGTGCATTGCGGCATTGCCACTTTTACCTTCATCTGGTCCGAAAGGGCGTGGGTTCGAATCCCATTGTCGTCATTTGTTTTGCCGCAGTCGTACAGGTTGTTCTAGCAAACTGCTTGCTCCGTCTCGAAGGTCGATCGCGGAAAGTTGTAATGGGCGTCCATGGTCTCACCACCTATCTCCGCGAACACAAGTCTACTCTCTCCAATACTCTCCAGCTTCCTCTCTCGCATCTCCCGCACACCAACGGACGGAATGCAGACGGAGAGGGCCAAATTCCGGTAGTGGTGGACGGCTGGTCGTGAGTCTTCCTGTACCACTCTTTCTGGTCAACCGTCGCTTACAACACACTTACTTTGTCTTCAGATTCATCTTTGAAGTTGTCCACTGCGCCGATCTCCCATGGGTCTATGGCGGCGAATATACGCAGCTGTCTCAGCTTGTTAGACAGGTCGTCCACGCGTGGATAGAGGTCGGCCTCGACCTGCACTTCGTTTTCGATGGTGAGTATCTTCATTCTGGCTACGAGCTTTCCCGCAAGAGCAAGAGATCTCCCGGGTACCCTGCCGCAGGATGTCTTTCGCAGCCCTCTTCAGCTTGGCTCCGTTATGACCTCCTGCGGTTTGGGCTCGGTCCTGGCGTACATGGCCCGAGCACCAGAAAGCGGTGGCTCGGTTAGAAAGCAACGAACAAAGTGATCACGAAGTCGTGATGTGACTGTATAGAGCATGCATGGTATCCGCATTACCGACGAAGCAGGAGACACATATGTTGCTGCGCCACCGCAAAAACATTTCCCTCTGTGTTACGGTACGAAGGACTATCCCTCGGCGCGCGCATGGGGGGATATAGGCTTTCTTCCGTTTGCGGTCAAAGCACCGGAGAGTATAGAGGTGAACTGACGGAACACTGCGAATTGCAGGAATCCGCCACATTCCGTGCACGCCATCATATCGCTTCGCTCAGTACTGGAGGCGCTGCCGCTACTCCCTGTGATACTCGGGTTTTTTTCCCGAATGTGAGGGTCGTTGCAGGTCTTTGACCAGGCCGTGTACGCATGCGGTTAACGTTACCTTGCATGTGCGTCGTCTTATGTCTATGTTTTGCGGGACTCTAGTTGTGAACAGTAGCTGACTCCCCGCAGGCCCATACCCTACCCTCAAGTTCCCGACCCTGATCTCGCGCCACACCCAAAACCAGGTCCAAAATGCGCTGCTCTTCTTTCGCACCTCCGCCACCGCTCGCGCAGCACCGCGCTTCCTCCGCGAAACTGCCATGCTGCCGCCACTGTCGTACGGCGTGTGCGTCGACACGCTGGTCGAGCTCGCAGCCGGGGCGCATGCAGGCCGGCTACATGTGCACATTGCGGACGAAGAAGGCGACCCGTACGCCGTCGCACTTGCTGGACGACTGAATGCCTATGTCGCTGGGCGAGACTCGGACTTCGTCGTGCTGAACACGGAAGGATACCAGGGATACATCCCGCTCGACGAGATGGTCTGGACCGCGGCGAACGCGGGGGATGGAGACGGCAGCGTCTACTCGCTGGACACGGAACCGGACGTGGACGACGGCGGCTTCAAGCCCGCACGTTCAGGCAAGGCGCGCAAAAAACGCGCCGTGGCAGACCAGCAGGCCGGGCGCGGGATTATCCCTCCAGACGACACGCAAGGCCTCGCGCTTTCGTTCACGGTCTACAGCCCCGCGACGCTTGCTGCACACCTCGACATCCCCGCGTCGCTCCTCCCGCTGCTGGGAGCGCTCGTCGGGAACGACTTCACCGGGTCCTCAGACGACGCGGGCGCCGCGGGCAGCCGCCGCGCGAACCTGCAGCGGCTCTTCTTCGAGCGGCAGCTGACGCTTGGACAGCGTATCGCACGCACCGCGAGCACACTCAGCGGGCTGCTCGCCGCCGCGTTCGGGCAGCCCGCCCCAGGGGTGCAGAAGAAACGGACGAAGAAGCCGATCGGGAGCGTGATGGAGCTCATCGACGCGGCGGTGGGCGCGCTGCTGCTGCGTCCGCTGGATACGTTCGGCCCGGGCGAGCGGGAGGCGGTCGTAGAGCGCGTCGTGGAGGCGACGCTGCAGTATGCGATCCCGCGCCCGCCGGACGAGGAGGAGGCGGGCGGGGAGGGGTGGGTGTCGGAGGTGTGCGCGCTGCATGTCGCAGAGGCGTGTCCGTTGTTCGCGTCGCTCTCGAGGCTGGTGGCGCCGGTTCCTGGGGACGTGACGCCGGAGGACGTGCCGCTGGGGAAGAAGCTCGCGGGGGAGGACGCACATGCGGCGGTGAGGGCGGCGTATGTCGCGGCGTACAGGCGCGGGGAGATGAACCCGCATGTGCTGGACGCGGTGCAGAGCGCGACGGCGTGGCCGTGGCTGTTCCTGGAGGACCCGGACAAGGAATGCGTCGAGCGCAGTGTGGGGCGGCCGATCCGCGAGTGGATGTATGCGGTGCTCGATGCGAGCGTCGGGCTCCCGAGTCCGCCGGTGCCGGAGGGCGAAGAGGCCAATGCGGATGAGGATGAGGACGAGGATGAGGACGAGCTGATCGACGTCGTGGAGGAAGACGACGACGTGGACCCGCTGGCGCGGCTGCGCGGCGCGCTGAAGGAGCTGGACAGCGACGACGAGGACGGGGAGAGCGCGGACGACAGCCCACCACCGTCCATTCCGTCGACCTCTGCGAGTTCCCAGCCGAAAATTATCACAGAGTACGTCCGGCGCGGGACGCGTCTCGCCCCCGAGGAAGTCGCAGTCCCCCCGCTCGCCGAGCTCCTCCGTACCATCGCACTCGAGAGCCCCGTGCACCCGCGCACGCGCCTCCCGCTACCCCCGCCTCTCTGGCCTAGGGAAGCGCGGCGACGCCTGCTGCTGGGCGCACTCGAGTCGGACGGCCCCGCGGTCGCGGCGCTGCCGGACGACCGCGTGCTGGGCGTGGCGGCGCTGCGGTTCGTCGTGCGCCGGATGCACGTGCGCGCGCTGGAGGCCCCGGGCGTGAAGGAGCGCCAGCAGGAGCGGTGGACGCGCGCGGAGGCGCGTGCGTTCCTCGCGTGTGTCCGGCCAGAGGGCCAGGTGGAGGCGGACGGGGAGCAGCAGGTGCCGATTCTGGAGCGGCACGTCCAGCTCGTTGCGCAGATCGGGGCGGCGCTCGGGGCGGCGGAGCGGCTCGCGCAGGTGCTGCTGCTCGCCCCGGGGATCGCGAGTCCTGCGAGGTACTTCTCGGGGGCGCGGTTCCATGCGCTGTTGAGTGGGGATGGCGCGCTCGGGGCGGAAGTGGAGGAGGGCGTGTGGGCGGCGTGTGTGGAGGGACTGGAGGACGCGTTCGCGGCGCTGCCGCAGAGGAAGAGCAAGAAGGAGAAGAGGGGGAAGGGTGTGGTACAGGCGCCGCCGATTTCGAGGGGGGCGTCGAAGGGCAAGTCAATGTTTGAGCTGCTCGCGGACGTGGATGCGTGAGCGGCGGGGAGGGTGCGGTCGGTGTGCGTGTACAGGTGTGCGTGTACGATGCTCTGCAGTATCTAAAATATGTTGTATACATGTGACATTCTGTTTGCCTATGAAGTGTACTCTGTTGGTGTGATAACATATTGCTCACCTAAGGCTACAGGTTCGGGCGGCGGTCGACGAGGGTTCGGAGGATCGGAGGATGCCATATGCTGGGCGCTTATGGGGGATAGCAGCCGACGACGTCAGCGGACACTTTTGTGCTCGAGCCACGACCTCTCCCTCCCTCCACCGTCCTCTGCCTGCCTTCTCGCCTCATCATCATCGCACGCATATACTCTCTGGTCCTAGCCTCTGGACCTGCTCTTGACCGACTCTGGGAGGAAATATTCGCTGCGTCCACAGTATATCCTTCAGCTTCCGACAGCCCGCATAGGTTCTCTCCGCTTCCAAGTCTCTGCTCCGCTGCTGCCAACTATCGTCTTTCTGGAGAGCTGTGACTCAGATATGCTACGAAGAGCCCTGCCTGTCCTATGCTCTCCGCTTCGAGCTTCTCCACGGCTGTCCGCCCGCCGTCTCGTCCACGCTCGCCATGCCCCGAGCGCACCAACGCTAGTCGGGAGTAGCGCACACGCCGCAGTTCCACCTGCTGCTGTCCACCGGAGACACGCAACGTACGTGTTTTCCCATGTTTATCTTTACTCTCGCGGGCTTCACCTGGGTGGCATTTTTCTTATGGGACGGGTGGAAAGGCGGGTATGATACCTGCCACTGTTTGCAAGGTCACGGCGAGGCACTCTTCCCCCGTGCGAACGAATCTCGATATACATTTTAGTTTCCAGGTCCGCCCGCAGGGATGTATGCGCGTCAAATAGATGGGCTGAATATGCTATAAGCTAGACGCGTCGCCAATGGCATCTCACCAAAATCTGTGCTCATCGTAAACAAGCTTCGCACAAAGCCAGTCGTGGACGCCATCGACACCCTACTAAAGTAAGTGCTCACTCATAGCTCACCGTCTTACCGCGCGCTCAGCGGGCCGTGAAGGTATATCGGCGAGAAATACCCTGATGTCCAGGTATACCATGAGGACCGACCAGATATACCAGAAGCTGCAACAGTATGGCATCCAGGTAGGGCCGTAAGTCAAAGTTTGCTATGCGTAGACTTACGTTGCGCACCAGGTCCGAATGCTGCACCAATTGACCTGGTGATTACTCTGGGTGGGGACGGCACCATCCTGCATGCTTCCTCGCTGTTCAAAACGGGCGCCGTGCCCCCAGTCCTGAGTTTCTCGATGGGCACGCTCGGATTCTTGCTGCCGTTCCGTACGTACTACCATCCAATCACCCGAAGGCTCGTCATTGTACTTACACTGTTTATTTTCCAGACATCGACGACTACACGAAAGCCATCGACAGCGCGTTCGAGGGCCGGATCACGGTCCTGCACCGGATGCGTCTGTCATGCACGTTCCAGGACTCAGGTGGCGAGCGCATCGACACGCAAGCGGAAGGTAACCTCTTCCCGCGGAGAGACTCGACGATGGCCCGCGCTGACCACGCTCGCATCGGACAGACTGGCAGGTCATGAACGAGATCGCGCTGCACCGCGGCTCGAGCCCGCACCTGAACACGATCGACGTCTTCGTCGACGGCCAGCATCTCACTGAAGCCGTCGTGCGTCCCCCACCCGTCCCCCCTTTGCCACCGTTTGTTTTCTGACGTGTTAGGGTATCAGTCCGACGGGCTGATCGTGTCGACGCCGACGGGCTCGACGGCGTACTCGCTCTCTGCGGGCGGGCCGATCGTGCACCCGTCGCTGAGCGCGATCGTGCTGACGCCCATCTGCCCGCGCAGCCTCTCCTTCCGCCCGCTCGTCTTCCCCTCCTCGTCCGCGATCACGCTCCGGGTACGTCCGCGCCCCTCTCCCTTCCCTTCCTCGTCTTCTGCGTACGGGCGCTGACGTTGGGACCCGGAGCAGATCAGCGAGCGGAGCCGGGCGTCGGCGGGGCTGTCGATGGACGGGCAGGTGTCGCACGTGCTGAGCCCGGGCGAGGCGGTCACGGTGCGCGCGTCGCTGCACCCGATCCCGTGCATCAACCGCTCGTCGATCAGCGAGCCGCCCGAGATGCGCGAGGGCGGCGGGGAGGGCGCGGGCCCGGGAAAGGAGGACGACTGGGTGCGGGATATCAATAATTTGCTGCAGTACAATGCGACGTTCCGGAGCAAGGCGTTGACACGGCATTTGCGGTGAGGGGAGAGAGGATGTTTATAGGTGCGTGAGTGGGGTGGGCTGCGGTGTGTGGTCTGTGGGTGCTGATGGTTGTGAGCAGCGTGTAGGACGAATGAGGGAGTCTTTTGAAATGTGATGCAGCTTGTGGTGCAGCCGCACGCATCGCTATATGTGCGGTGCATACTCCGTTTAATAGGGTTCCGGGTCCAGAAACTGCACTACTTGGATCGATCGGCGAGTACGTGTGTGCCGCGGTGCGTGCGGGGACCCACAAGCTGTACCCCGCGGTGGCATATTCGACAACGCTTAATTTTACTTCCCCTTCAGCATCTCACGCGTACGATCATCACAGACCAGTGTACGCCTGAGGGTGTGGTCGGCAGTTTGATCGAGACGCTGTGGTACGGGCGAACTGTGGCTGCGTCGCGGGTAAAGCTCCTGCGGACGCTGGCGTCCTAGGATTGTCCCCAACGGGAAAGTGACGTCTGTGACCATCTGGGACTCACCCTTCAATATCGCCGGGCCCATTCCTCTCCACGGGGCTAACACCGCCCAGGAACACCTACTCGTCAGACCGCAGGGAAAACCTGTCGGCACAGGCTGAAGCACGCAGGTACGTCCGTCCGCGCGATATATCATATGGAACGCCGGCGCCCGCAAGGCGCGTGAGGACGCTGGGCTTCTGCTGCTGCCAACGTGGTCTGAGATTGGGTTTGGGTTTGTGGTCGCGTGCGATGGCGCAGCCTGCGTGCAGCGATTTGCGGGCTGCGCGCGGTGCCTGCCAAATACCTGTTGTGCGCGGTTCGCGGACACGGAGGGTTGGGGGCGTCGCGCCGCCTCCTTGACCCGATGTCTGGACATCTGGAGAACGCATATGGCTCACCGGCGTACACGCATATGGCTCACCGGCGTACACGGGGGACCGTGCTTCTGAGTTTCTGTGGAGTGCTGAATGTCATATGCCTACAGGGAGCACCGCTATGTATGTCCCCGGCTTTCCTAGCGGGCGACGTGTACGGAACGCTACGGAACGTTCAACGCTCAACGTCCACTTAGTACCGGTACCCGGCCCGTCTCCGCGCTCACTGGTACGACCGCGGACATCTGATAGAAGAGGCACTGTGGTCCGGCGACCACAATTTCCGGGACCAGTGGTGGTCCTGGCTGACGTCGGACGGAACGCTTGGAAGTTGGGAAGACCCACCGTGACACTGGGCGCGCACGAGAGGTTCTTGCGTGCTTGGTGTTCTCGCGCGTCTTAGTCGACTTCGCAGTACTGCCCCGAGGGACGCGCGGGGAGCATGAGGCGGGGGCGGCGCAGGGCATGTGCGGTGCTTAATTATATGTGGGTGGCAGGATTTGCGGCGGTGTTCCGTGGGACCGGTTCTACTCCGTGGAGAGGGGTGGATGTCGAGGCTGCGCGCGGTAGTGGTATTTGGAAAGAGAAGCTGCGTGCGAAACTTGTATCAGTCGTGTTCGACTGGGGTGAGCGCGTGTGGTTCTTGTTCAGGAACGAACCACGTACCTTGGAGAGATGGGTGTATTTTGGAGAGATAGAGGCGTATGAAATTAGCAGGGAAGGCGCGCAGGGATGTGGGGGTGTTTGACGAGTTTTTTTTGATTGTAATGGTATGCAAGGCATAGACGGCTGCCGCAAGAACATTACTGCGCCAGGAGTATGATACAGAGGGTGTATCGGGAGATCGAGAAGTAGTCGTACATGTAATAAAGTATCGTACCAGTATCCAAGAAGACAAGGTCAGTGTTGGAATTGTACATACAGGAGTCCCGGGCTGTGAGGAGGGCGGTCCGCGAGTAATGCACACTATAGCCGCAGATGGGGCGCGGGTATGAACACGGCTTGTCTAGTGGGTATGGAGAGTTGCGTGGGTGGAATATTCCTGTGGCGCAACGGTGGCGCACAGGCAGGATGGGTATGATATGGAGGTTCACGAGCGGACGCGCTTGCCGAAGAGGCTCCGCGCCCAATCCAAGGTAGAGCAGGAATCGTTGGATGTGGTGCTCGGCGTGGGCGAGTGGGACCGCGCCCGCCCATTGCGGTGGTTCGCCATGGGCTTGTTCGCGCCGTGCAGCATGGGCGGGGACGGCGCCCGCGAGGGCACGAGGAAGTCGGCCTCGTCCGGATGCAGCTTCTTGACGGAGTCGTACTCGGGGAGCGCGTCGGCGTCGCTGACGACGATCTCGGGCTTGTCGCAGTCGTAGCTAGGGGAGGACGCGGAGGGGTCGAGGGTGACGTCGAGGACCTCGAAGCGGGCGCGCGAGAAGACGACAGTCTTCCAGGCCATGGGCCCGATGCGGATGAGCTGGCGCTGCTTGTTGACGATGCCGTTTACGGAGATGAGGATGTGCTCGGGGGCGACGGCGGCGAGCTCCGGGAAGACCTGGCGCGCGAAGCGGATGCCTTCCTGTGTATGTATAAAGAGAAGAATGAGTAAAGTTGTGTAAGGAACTGTTAGAGACACTGACCTCATATGTGGCGGCGGGCGTTACGTAGACCATGGTGCCGTTGTAGCGGTAGGTAAGGACGTCGGGTGCGGGCATCATGTGTCGGGAGTAGGACGTGTAGACCGGCAGTGAGCGGGGGAGGTGGTGGGGCGGAGGATGGAGGAGATCGGAATATCGCTTGGCCATTTATACAGGAGACGTCCATACCACTGCATGGCGGATCAGCATAAAGGGCGTCCGGCGAGAATGAAGCAAGTGAGCGAAGCATCTCACAGCTTTGTGGGCGCGTAAAGCGTCGGGCACCGCCACGTCCGGCGTCTACTAGTACCTGTGCCTCTCCCAGTCTTGCGGTGCATCCGTCCTCTGCTTCCGACCACACTCGGTGCACGACTACTTTCAAGGATCGCGTGGCTTGACTTCGATACACCGACGTAGGCACCGCCGTCCTCGCTTGTGCGGCTTGTCGTTACCTGCCTGTCCCGCGGCAGTGTCCTCGAAAGGACAGCAAACATCATTCTGAATCGTCCTTTGCCCCGCCTCTACGACACATTCCTAGTACACTTCTCCGCCCTCGATCGCCCTCTACCAAAGAAGACTTCAATAAGCGTCGTCCGGGTGTCAAGGGTCTTTAGCTCACGTTTTTCTTTCATAGACCACAACAGACGCACGTGTGTACTGGATCTGGAAACGCAGTCGCTATTATGACAGTGGTGGTAACAAGCTTAGCGACGGTTGACAGGCAGCGCTATAGCCCACCACAATCTGTCGCTTGCCATGTTTGAAGGTGGCCCGCCATGTGCGGAGGGTATGCACTTGACTCGGAAGAGACGGAAGGCACTGCCGCTCGCAGACGCCTGCACAGGCAATCCCCGAATACACCAGCAAGGCCCAGGGCTTCTTCCGAGTCGCACGCCAGCCTATACACCGCCAAACATGCATTGGGCTACGGCCAGATTATACGCTCAGCTTAATATCATCACAGTCCCAAGCTTGCGGCCAGCCGCGCCCGGCCTCAGCGCCACCCGACCAGGTCCACGTTTTGAAGCAGCGCCCACGGCTGACGCCAAGGTTGCGGCAGCACAACTGCAGCATCTCTCGTCAGGCCGCCGTCAGATGACCCGTCGAAGTACCGCTACCGGATCGGCAAGCTCGAGAGGACATGGCTGGACGTCTGGCAGACCTCTGACCACCCAGCCCCCTCAGGTATGCCTGTTAGGTCAGCGTAACACCAGTGTAGACTCGCCGTCAGAGTTCGAGTCGGGCGGGAGAGCCAGTCGATAGCACAAACACCGAGAACACATGCATAGCACAATACATCCCATGTATAGTACTGTATACAAATCGCCTTGGCCCATAACATATCTAGGACACCTCGCTCGCTCGCGCCCCACACCCTACCCCCCTTGTTTGGCATTCTTGTTGCGCGCGCGCGTTTCTGCGGCTTTGGCCTGCGCGTCTGCACGCTTGCGCGGGCCTGATATCCTCATGGCGGCGGCGAGCTCCCGGTGTCGGGCTTCACGGTCATCGACGTAGGGAATGGGAGAGGTAAGTTCGCGCGGAAGGACCTCCCGAATGAGCGCCGCATTGTGGAGGGCATGCATGTTGAGGAGGTAACGGCCGATGGGCTCGTGCCCGATGATCTTCCTTGTGCGGCCGGTTAACTTGCGCTCTTGCAAGATCTGCTGGTCCTCCTGCCGCGTGCATCCACAGGCGCGGCAGTGATGCTGGGCGTTGAATATGAAAATGACGGACTGTGGGTTTACCAGGTGTGTGGGGGTTGTAAGCAGAGCAAAGCTGGCGCGCGGAAGTCACGGGTACGCACCTCAACAGGGATATGAGTGGATTGTCCGCGTCCTTCCGGGTCGCAGATACGGTGGATGACAGGCATGTTGAAGTAGGTGTCGCGCTCGTGATCAATGTCATATTTGTCGATTATGGCCACGGCACGGCCCTCTTCAGGGCACGACAAGATCTTGCTGATGCGACCTACTCGAGCAATCTAGTGACGGGACATGACCGATAAAACGATCAATAAAGCTTATGAATACATAGGCGGTGCTTCACTTACGCCTTTTTGATTCCGGAAGAAGATCCAAGAGTCCGGCTTGCAGATATCGCGTGATTGGGCTACGAGGTATTTGCAGTGATACCATGTGCACTGCGGGGAGGACAGAGCCTCTGGGATAGGGATCTCCTTCTGACCTCGTGCGACGATCCACTCGGATGGTGCTTGCTTGTCTTTCGCCATCAGCTTGACGGTCCCTAAGGCAGTCATCATGGTGTGAGCGTTCTATAGGCAAATGTATTAAGGTTCTGGTACGCACCGGCGACTAATACAGATGGGCTGACCCATCCAAGTCGACGTTGAAGTGTAGGATTGCACTGTAAGAATGTCCGGACTTTTTCTCCGGCGCGCACATATTCCGGAAGCGGGTCCATGGCACCTGCGTTGGTGCCGTCATCGCGCGCATCGCTGTCGGTTGGTGCCTCGAGAATCTGCGGGCCTGGTGCGGCGCTGCCCGAGGACTCGCTGCCCGTCAAAGATCTCCACCAGCCGCCGCTCACTTGGTGCTTGAACTGCTCGAGGCTAGCCATACGTCCTGCGATATCATGACTAGGCCCGTGATGATTTGAGTAGATGCTGCACAAGCGGAAGATGGCATTCCAGCATTCGAAGATCTCGGTCGAATACAGAACCGCGGGGCCGTGTCGCCGGATGTCGTCAACGAGGTGAGCCAGGACATGGAGCTTCAACTTGACGAGGATGCGATTAGGATCCAGTATTGCCCAGATGTCGAGGACGTTGGCGATATATGTCTCAAGGTCGGCCTAACGGATACATAAGATAAGTACGGAGAGTTCCAGACAAGAATGAAGCCGACTCACTAGGTAGAGATCTAGGTTATCGATCTTGTGGAACCACAGGACGGCGCCGAGCTCCCCGGTGGCTTTCCAGAGGTCGAAGATGACAGGCGGACAGACTCCGTCATACAAATGGAAGACGGCGAGCTGTTGCAAGATCTTGAAGTGTTTGCCGAGGAGGGAATTCGGATATTGGATGATGAAATCGTCAAGCATTGAAGTGAGGGTGAGGAGCTGGGTGAGGCCGTTGATGCTAGACGCCCGCAGTCGGACTGCGAACAGCTGCTCGTTCTTCTTGTCCCACTCGCTGTTGGTCTTATGCCACACATACTTGTCGACACCAAGCAGGTACGTATGGAGGATCTCGCAGGGAGTGTCCCGATGGACGTTGATGCTGGGTATGCTAAGAAGGGGATTATAATGATCCCCTGGACGGATGTCGCGTCGCAGCTCTGATCACGCAGGCCGCCCGCCATGGATTAACCCTCCCGAAACGACGCAGGGAGACAAATACTCACCTGAAGCCTCTGGAATATTGCGATAGGTGCGTTCTGGCTGCTCGATAAGCCACTGGAAGAGCTCTCGCTGAATATCGATCTTGATTGCGTCTTTCATCGCTTTCCGTTCGTCACCTTTTACAGAAGCATCGCGCAGGCGAGCGTCTTCGCTCATGCGCGCATTCTGGAGCTCGCGAGCTTTTGGTATGAGCTGCTCTATCCAAAACTGTGCGATCTTGTCCTTGATACCGGTTTTCGTTTGTAGCTGGTCCACGCCGTCCTGAACACCAAGACACGCAGCCAAGAGCTGTCCGCGAATTGCGCTGACAGTGCTCGCGGTCGTGCGCTCGGTACCCCCCTGGGTATGGTGCCATTAGGTTTGCATAATACCACTTACTGCTCAATCAAACTTACTGAGAAAAACTCCTCGTAGCCTTCGTCCTCCTCGCATTCTGCCGCCGATCCTCCTACTTCGCATCGTCGACAAGGACGGCTTCCCTTCCCAGTCATATGCGAGCAATGCTCAGCCTGCTGTGGGTTGTCGGCAGGCAAGATATGTGGTATGATTCTGAACAACACTTCCTGCTTTAGGATGCAATCGTATGCGGTGAACCACTTTTCGGGGCCGCTACGGTGATGAGTTGTGTAAGTTTCCGGTCCGATTCACATATTCTGCACACTTACGTATGCTCCGCAATTACTTGCATTTGCTCAGATGATGACGCATACTGCGACGTCGATACAAACTGAATAAAGTATTCCTGCTGCAGCTTCGCGTGCGGGATACTTGTGTTGGCGATGTAGACGTTCGTGTGAGCGTTGTATTGCTTCGTTTTGTTTCCTGATACATCGTCACTCCACGGCATCATCGTCACCGTGATGGTGGGCTTGCTTTTGGCAATTTGCCGGACAGGATGCGGCATGTTCGCGACCCACTCCGGTGCGGCTCCTGCAAATATCCAGGATCATTCCCGGTGTGTTTTAGCTATGGCGATACAACGCAGTGGACATATTGATTAACGTACCGCTGAACAGGAAGACGTGGCCTTGTGCTTTCAGATCAAGACAGTTCTTCCAGAGACTCGTGGCGACCACGCGCACAAGGTGCTCGCAATCGACCGCAAATACCTTGTTCTGTCATTGACGGCCGTCCTATCAGCACGGCAGCTCTTTATCATCAAAGTTTTACGCTTACAGTCTTGTCGTAAGTCACAGCGTACCCATCGAAGCTCTCTATACCGCTGACAGTAATCCATTTCAGCGGTATGACAAAGTTGCCATTTTTGAGTTGTGCGAGCTCTTTGATGTAGAAATGGCGTTGTGGTGAGCCTTTCCAGTCCGCCCACATGAGCTGACTTTGGTCTAGACTGGCGCTATCCATTCCGAGCATCTTGTTTGCTTGAAAGAACTCAGAAATGGGACCCGTAACTTCCGGGTACAAATGCATGAGCGGGCGTATGAGCGGGTTTGCGAGGTTCTGATCGATAAGGTGAGCAGGTTTCTTGCGCCTCAGCAGATGACTTACAAAGCGGAATAACTCGGCAGGATGATTGGCGTAGTACTCGTTGTTGAGGGCCGTGGTGTGGTGCGTAGTTTGAAACCCCATCATCTGCGCTCTCTGTGCTTGCCAACTCCGCAATGCTCGGAACCCCGGGACACCAGGGGTCTTACATTCTTTCATTATCCACAGGAATAGCTTCATCTGCTCGTCTGAGATCGGCGTACGGGGCTGGTGGTCGAGGAGATCAACCATAAACCACTATAGCCTTCTGGTGAGTACAGAAACACTTTAAATAGACAGATAGAATACGACTTACGGCCTGGTTTGGATAGGGCCACCATGGATTGCTGTCCCGGGAGTTAGGATCATTGCATAAGGGTACGTCCTCGTCGCTTTCATCGTCATCAAGACCCGTAAACCCTGACGGCATCAATAGTATTAGTACGGTCCACCTGCATAAGCCATACACCTCCGAGCAGGGTGAGCACATACCCATTGCTTCGAGCGATGCGATCGCTTCAGAGACTTCAGGGTCAGGGTCGGGGGATGCCTCGAACTCTGCACTGGAGGATACCGTTTCGTCCAGGTTCGTGAACTCTACACCTGCAGTTTGGAGTGCTGCCAATACATCAAAGTTCGCTGCCGCCGTGGTCCCCGCAGAGAATGTGATCGGTACATTTTCCGAATCAACGTACATGCCGTCTTCCAAGAAGGCCGTATCGAAAGGGTTTGGGGCAGGGGTCACGGCTCGTGGTATGTCATCGTCAACTTGGATGTGCGTGAGTTCATCGACCGGGTGCAGACATGCTGGAAGGGGTGTTCGGCGGCGTGGGACTGGTATCTCGGGACCGGAGGGATTCACCAACAACTTGGTGAGTGCGTCCTTATGCTTACCGGACCCCACATGCCGACCGAGTGATGTCTTCTGTAGAATTTCAGGATGTCCGGACTCCTGTGCACAGACAATGCAGTTTACGCGGGTTTTATCGTCAGGGATCGCTTCAAAATGTCCTAATTCTGTTGGTTAGGTCGGACTCTCAGTTACCCAGAATCTTCGCTTACCATTCCCGTGTATAGTGCGTTTTTTTGCGCGGGGCATTTCAGGGGTTTGAAAGCGCCAACGCTCAAATTCAGCAATCCGTGGCTGCGTTCCCGAGGCTCACGTGCATTGGCTCAGCTGTGCCAGCGCACAACAGCCGCCTTCTTCCTTCGTGCTTCCATCTTCCACTCAAAATCGCGCACCCTCCGCTGCACGCGTCCGCTCATTTGTTTTGTGGTTTCTTATATCCCTCGTACTCGCACTAATACTCCATAATGCCTGCGGTCCCGCTCTTTTCGTATGACAGCATCCCAGAGATCCCTCCCCCCAACAACGAAGACTTACTTCAGCGAGCTCTCACCGGGTCGCCACCCCCCTCCGGCGACTTGGATGGCAGTCCCGCAACCCAGAGTGCACGGTTGCGCTCCAGAACTCCTAGCAACGACGACCTTGCTGTAGAGCTTGTCTCGTCCACCCCAGCTCGACGACGACGTGCTGATGAGATGGACGACCTCGGGCAGCATGCAGAATGGGCTGCGCAACACGTCCGACTGAAGCCTGCTGGCGCTCAAGAGCTAAAAAGAGTTGCACAGGTAAGTCGTCGTGTCATACTCCATAGCTTTCTTCATTGACATTGGTTTTGTGACGGCACAGCTTGATCGTCATCAACGGGAGATCTTGACCACCGCAATGCTTCTCAAGTTACAGGAACAGATCGAAAGCATCATCCCCGCAGATGCGCAGTGGTCGATCTCAGAGAATCTTAAGGTACGTCTATATGGGTACCTTATCTATGTCGCTCAATTGGCGATGGTGTATCCTGATGATCATTTCGTGCAAGCAGGAGAAGATCGAGCTGTACACGTTCACCGTCCTATGTTCCCCCAAGCTGGCACTATATGTCGATAAGCAGGCTCCTACAAAGCTCGTCCTAGTGTGTTCGCGCTATTCACTCCTTACATTCACCCTGACTGACCATCGTTGTGACCGGCAGGGCATACTTGAACGCCACCCATCATGGGGCTACACGAAGGACATCAAGTGCGACAAATACAAGCGCGACATCATCGCGGCTCGTGTGGGAACAAGGCTGTCAGATCGCCGTTCCGATATCAAGGAAACTGTGAGCCATTATAACGTGCATGCCTTTGTTGTTGCTGAAGATGTCTTTGAATTGATATCTAGATCATGTTGTCGCTCGGGCCAGATGGCCAACCGGCCCCGTCCTCGACAACGGCTGCTTCCGGCGTGAACAAGCAGTCACCCCAGCTGCTCCATGTCGTCGATCTCTGTCAAGCCATCATTGACAAGGGCCCAAACAGTATCTGCGAGGATGTCAAGGTGACGCTGCAGATGTGCGCCCGGGTCGCATTTTTGGTAAGCACGATCTGTTAAGCCCAGTAGCCTACAGCTTCGCTCACCCTCAGTCGATACAGCGCAAGATCTTGGCTGCTCTGATCATGAATCCACGGGCGAAGTTCGATAAATACTGGAATATCGTTGATGCACAACTGATCACTCTTCGAGCGATCAAGGACGACGCCAAGATCAACCAGTATGTCTTCCACTCAGGGGTTTTGATTGAAACTGACTTCGCGCTTGTCTAATATTTGCAGGCAGCTCACCTTATTCCTTACTCAGGATCTCGAGCTGTACGGCAACACTTCGCTGCCCTCCGCTGCCGATGGGGCCATTGCTCATGAGACTCAGCGAGTCGCCGAGCAGGCCATTTCCGGTAGCCTCGATTGATGTGCTATTGACCGCCACGTCCTTGTTTCCATGCTACCGCTGCTGGTGCTACTTCGAACATGGCCTCCATGTATTACTTTAGCTCATCTTATAATGTATTCCTGTTTGCGATAAGCATCCATTCTGCTGTGTACCTGCAGCGGAATTTTCATCATGTGCACACCTTCGGGCTCGAAGCAGACAGTATTATGAATTCCCATTCTGCACACCCTGCCTGGACGCTCGCAGACGGCTTTTGGCTGTCTCGTCCGGATATATATACCAGCTAAAAACCATCTAGGCAACAGCTCGCGACCCGACTACTTAACAGGTAGAAATCTGGTCCCCAACATGCTGCTATATGGTGATATACTATCTGATCGCTCGCTTTCGTGTAATGGGTATGGGGTATGGGCAAGCGGCCGCTGATAATCTCCGCTACATCCTGCTGGCCAGACAACTCAATCAGCTTGCCGTCACAGGGACCTGGTGGGAGGCTCCAGTAATATTCGTATTGACCCTGGTGGCCGGCTGACAAGGGCGCTATCGACAGGCGCTCTGGCAGTGTGAACAAGCTGGCTCGTCTGGCATCTCCACCAGGCGCCTCAAGTTTGACGGTGTAGTAAAGGTGAGTCCCCTATATCGGCTCGTCGATCCTTCTTTGATCATAATCGCACTGCCGCAGAGTTCTCGCTGAGGCCTGTGCCCAGCTGCTGCTCTAGCAGCCTCGAGGCTTGCCATTCACTGGCAGACTTACGTAGTCCGACCACAGTAGATGGCACGAACCCTATCGCAACTTGGGACATTACCGCAGGTCCAGGGTGGCGGGTCCTGCCGCCGGCACGGCTGCAGTCTTCAGTGCAGCAACAATGCTGCTCCCTCTGGCCTCGCGCAAGTGCGTATGTGCTATGACTCCGAGAACTGTCCACGCTGCCGTACGCTCTTGCGCGCACCTTCCTCTTCGACGCAAGCGACGCCGCGCGGGGTCGATGGAGCGCACAGAAACCCGTTTTAGGCAGTTCTAGTGGTCCTTCTCCCGACTTGAGGCCAACACGTTGTGCTGCATCCCTCGGATGGTCCGCTGCGAGCTACCGCAGCACACGCGCGAGGTACCCCCGTGTGCAATCGCAGGGCGTGCTAAGGTATAGATGTGGGAGATGCGCGATCGTGTCGTTCCAAGCCATCGCGGTATAAGACGGGGTCTATCGCGCGCTGATTGATCATACTATCTCCTTCAAGTGCCTCCGATTCCCCTTTATATCTTCGCTATGGCCCCCAAGAAAAACAACAACGCTCACAGCAGGCTCAACTCTCCCGCTCCGGGAAAAGCAGCTGAGGTACGTGGGAGTGCAGCGTACCTGATCATCCCTGCAGTGCGCTAACTATATATCTGCCCGCTGTATAGAAAAGCACGCCTGGCCCGAATCCACTCACACCCCCCATTACACCGGAACGACCCACGACTCCGATGCCTAACAACTCTCAGCAGAGCACGGGTCACAGCCGTTTGAACATCCGCGTCGATACGTCGTCGACCGCAGGCGTAGGCGCGGGCCCATCGACCGCGCAAACGGGTACTGCTACTGCGACGGCTGGGCCGCCGGTGTCTGCAGTCGGGGGCCAGACCTCAAGACGCATCGATGAACTCTTGCATACTATGCAGCAGACGCTGTCCTCGCTCGCGTCAACGTTTGACGTGCTCGGCGAACAAACGCTCTGTGTCGCGACCCTGGGACCCGCCGTCGACGCTCGCGTCAAAGTGAGTTCTATATCCTCTGCTGTAAGTTCATACCTGACGTTCCCCCCAGATAGACAATGTTCGCCAGGACGTGCACGCCCAGCACGTCGAGCAAGATTCGGCGATGCAAGAGACCATGACCGATGTGCAGGAACCCGTCAAGGCCCACATCCGGGACGTGTTGCGGCCGCAGGTCGACCGTTTGGTCTCCGCGAAGGTTGGCGAGTACATTGAGGGCCGCGTTCGGGCGCAGGTGCGTAGGTCGCGAAGATCGTGCGAGTGCGAGGGTTCCTGAAGTGCGGGGACGTAGCTCGCGGCGCAGGTTTCGGAGCACGTGAACTTGGAGGAGCTGCGTGAATACAGGAGGAGGATCGAGGAAATCAAGGTCAAGCTTCATAACGCGTACGTCTGCTCCCGATGCCTTTGTGTGCCTGAGCTGACGATGTTTTCGATGGGTCTATGTCTGGGTCTGTCTTCTGTCGTCGCCGTGTACGTTCTGATCATGCGTCTTGCGCTGCCATCCCCCATTCGCACCCCCTCTCACACTGTCATCGCTTCTTCGCCCCCTCCGCATCCGATACACTAGCGAGGCGATCCGGCACAACTCGCGCCTTGAATACCCATACCCTGAGCCCATCCGGCAGCTCATGCGCCCGCTCCCCGCGCCCGGCGCCCCCCTCGGAACCCCCGGCCCCTCGAACGCACCAAACGCGGAGGTGGTAGGAGGGCCGGGCACGCCGTCGCTCGTGCACCCGCAAACTGTCGACGAGATCGTGCGCATCGACGCGGTGCGCGCCCGCCGCCTGAGGCAAGAGTATGGGATCGGGCGGGCGCCGGTGGATGGGGAGACGCAGGCGCAGGTCGATGCGGACGTGGAGGTGGAGGAGGAAAGCGCTGAGGACGGCGAAGACGGCGCGAATGGGACTGCGAACGGAGGCGCGAACGGGAGCGTCAATGGGAACGCCAATGGGAACGCGAACGCCGGGCGTGGTCGCGGCCAAGGAGGGGGAGGCCAGCGCGGAGGACGTCCTGGGGTCGGAGGTGCCAGTGGCAGCGGGGCCGGAGGAGCAGGTCGCGGTCGCGGCGGCGATCAGACCAAGGCGTCTGGCAGTGGGCGCGGCGGTGCAGGCGCGAGGACGGTGAGCCCGGAGGTGCGCGAACGGGCGCGGGTCGCGGACCTGAACGCGTTCCTGCAATATATTGGGGTGAGTGCATTCTTCTCGTGTCCACTCGTCTTTTGGAATGGAGACTCTGCGTGGCTTATGGCGAGCTATACGCTTGCCGACAGTCGTGCGTGTTTCTTCAAGGATCACGGGCGGTTGGCATGCGTCGCGCGCGCCTTTGAAGACCACGATTTACTTTTTCGCGAGTGGCGCTGCTGCTATTTGGCGGTGGCGGCATTTCACGCTATGCGTTCTCACATGTTCTCCCTTGCTTTTTGTGGATACGCGATGTACTCCTGAGTATCACACTAACATTTTCATCCCTTCATATCCTCCAAACACTACCGTCCACACTCCATGGCCTCCTAATTCGACATGAACGCCATCTCCACCTTCGCCGCCACCGTCATCGCCGAATCCGCCACGTCCATGTGCGGGAACGCATGGATGGATTCCCACGTGCGGATGTCCGTTGGCTGTGCACTCTGGTGCACATGGTTCATCGTCTGCGTATCCTTGGGCGATGGCGCGGACGCTGGCGTACGTATGGACTTCGCCTGATCTATTCGGATGTGCCCGTGCTCGACTCTCCCCATGACTGCTGGTGATATTGCAGTTGGCGCACATGCGGATATACCCGTCGCGCCGGGGCGCAGCGACGATGGTGAGCTCGCCATCGGTGCCGCGCCAGCAGTACCGGCCGTGGTGAATGCGCCCATGGTGCACTCGAGTATTGTGTTCTTGGACTTGACTTTTAGATCGATGTATTGCACTCGCCGCGTCCCGTTATTTGTACGAGCAGCCTCCGAGTCATAGTGTCCGTCATATCTTGTTGCATTAGCCGTTGTATTGTGGTAGTCTGCTGTGACTCGTCATATGTACTATCGAATGTATAAGTTTGTATTGTAAAACGCGCTCGCCGGACCACGCTGTCTTTCGACAAAACAGTTTCATGATAGACATCCTCAGGGATGTGTTGGTGATCGTACTGCCACACTTTGAACTTAGCTCAGTTGCCGGCGGTAGTACAAGGGCGGCAGGAGTCGTTAGCGTCCACTTCGGAGCGCACAGCTTCTCTCCCATTATAGGCAGGTCTTCTGCACCTTCTCCTTCTCCCGGTGCGAGGACGACACGTTGTGCTGCATCCCCCGGATGGTCCGCCGCGAGCTACCGCAGCACACACGCGAGGTGTCCCCGTGTGCACTCTGTGCGTAATCTCGGGCGTGCGGAGCGACAATTGTGGGAGATGTGCGATCGCGCCGTCCCAGGCCTGTGGGGTATAAGGCGGAGGCTATCGCGCGTCGACTGATCATCTCTCCCTCCCTCTCTATCGCACTCGCTCGATCGTTCCCTACTGCGTCAAGATGGGGAGTAAAGGCGGAAATAACAGAAGCACTAACAGTAGACTCACCTCCCCGCCCGGGGGCGAGGGCAAGGACAAGGTGCGCGCAGAGACTCACCATCTGGCGATCTTAGTAGGATTGATCAGGACACTCAGGCTGCCGGGCCCGATCCACCCACCCCGCCTAAGAGCCCCGAACAAACGAGGGCCTCACAGGCAAACAGCACGACGGGAAGGTCGACTCCGCACCTGAGGCTGGACACATCTTCCAATGCAGGACCCGGCCCTTCAACGTCGACCGCGGCGGGTACCACCGCAGTGCCGCCGACATCGGTCGTTGCGACGCATCAAACCACCAAGGCCATCAATGACCTCCTCAATGCGATGCAGCAGACACTCGGGGCACTCGGCAATACGTTCGATGTGCTCGGGGAGCAGACGTTGAGTGTGGCAACCTTGGGCCCAGCGGTCGACGCTGTGATTAAAGTGAGCTCTGCGTTCTTGCGCGCGATATACTGTGGGATCTCACCTAACGCGTCTTCAAGATCGAGAAAGTGCGCAAAAATGTGCAAGCCCGGCACGAGGCACAAGATGCGGCGATGAAGAGTACCGAGGACGGCGTCAAGGAGCAAGTGGCGGTCGCCATCCGCGAGAAGCTGCGCCCTAAGGTCGACCAGCTGGTGGCCGAGACGGTCGCGCGTCATGTTCAGGATCGGGTTCGGGAGGAGGTACGCACGTTCATTGGTTTCTGGGTCGTCTGTGGGGGCTCACACTTGCGTGCGTATTCGTAGCTGCGCAAGCAGGTATCCCAGAAGCTGAAGGACGAGCTTGAGGAGCACCGTCGCCGCATCCTCGAGGTCAAAATCGCCCTTGTCAACGCGTATGTACTCCTTCCATCACCGTGATAGCCATCCTGATCAGCGTTTGTCCTTCATGATATGTTCGACGCTCACAGCGAGGCGGTGCGCCACAACGCCCACATCCCGCACGAACAGTTTGATCAGCCCCTGCTCCGCCCGCTGCTCCGCCCCTTCGCAGTCGGGGCGCCGCTCGGCACCCCGGACGGGGCCGCGAACGGCGCCGGGGATACACGGTTGACGCCTCAAGACAAGAAGAAGGACGGCGGCAAGAACGCCAAGAAGAACGGCGCGGCGAACGGGAACGGCAACGGGGCGGGCGCGAGTGGGAGCGCGAACGGCACGGCGCCCCGCGATGCTCCTGCTGGGGTTGACGTGGGGGTGCCGTCGCCGCTGTTCCCGAGGAGTGTGTATGATTTCCGGGCGATGGAGGCGCGGCCGGCGCGTCAGCTTGTGCTCGATTATGGGCTTGCGGGTGGGGATGGACAGGACGAGGAGGACTGGGACGATGACGCGTCGACGGTCAAGGAAGAGAAGGAGACTGGCAAGAAGGGCAACGCGTCGAAGGAGGACAAGGCTCCTAAGACTGAGACGCCGAAGCAGAAGGAAGACCGCGAGAAGAAGGAGGCCGCGCGGGAGGCTGAGCGGCAGGCCAAGTTGTACGCGCGCGAGGTTCGCCGGGCGGCGCACCTTAACGAGTTCATGAGGTTCATTGGGGTGAGTTCATTCTTCTCGTGTCCTGTTTTTGTTTGTTTCGTTGTTCTCGATCACGCGGGAAGCTCGCGTCGGGAAGGACTTTTTGCGCCGTCGCGTGATCCCGACCTGCTGAAACATCGCAAGGGGGAAGTGATGCTCCTCGACGTTGGGCGTTCTTCGCTCACGTCGGCGCCGATGGCTTTCCCGCTTTTCCTTCTCGCTTGCTGCGGCGTCACCTGCCTGTTGCATTTTGTCAGAATAATTCTCTGGGACAATACACTGACGTTTTCTTTTCCATCTCCTTTTCCACTCTACCTCCTTCCGCCGTCGCGCGTGCGTATATGCGCCGGTCGCGATCTTCCCGGTCCACTCGTGCAAACACATCTCCACGTCTGGTTCATGCGAACGGATGTCCGTGGGCTCCGCCGTACTCCTCGCCTGGTACGCGGTGTGCACCTCGCTTGGCGACGGCGCGGACGCCGGCGCGCGGATGGAATTTTCGTCGTGATCGTGTCGAGCAGCTCGGCCGCTTGGCCCTGGAGCCGATGCCTCTGAGGAGGGGCGCGAACGGCGAGGTGGTGGTGCAGAGTCGGCTCAAGGAGCGGTCGCAGTAGATGTTTGGGCTGTGGTAAGCGAGCGTGTGCCCGCGTCGTATCTTGTATTCTTGGATGGTGGCTGCTGTACCGGTATCCTCGTCGTGTTGTCTGTAACATCTTGTTGTACTGTTCTCGTGTTCTCTGTAGCGTCGTGGTCTGTCATGTTGTTGTAGTTGATGTATACTTGCATACGTTTCAATCGTTGTCTGTCGTCCGATGTGTCCCGGATGCTGCTCGAGTTTGCCACATCTAGCCTGGGGAGACTCGGATTCTTGGTAGGTGCGCTCCCAGGAAAAAATCGAGGGGGCTGTCGCGACACAGTACTGCAAATCTGGAGTGGTGAATAAAGATGTGCTAAGGGTTGCAGAGAGTCAGGAAAGCCCAATCAAATCGAAAAGCGAAGGGTCGCGCGACGCGATCGGAGATCTGACGCGGCTATGGGCGCCTGTTGCACGTGCGACGCGTCAACGAACCAGCGCCTCCGCGTCTCTTCGTTCTGTGCCCCGACTGCCTGACCTCGACGAGCACGCTGTGCGGGATGGAGAGCAAGAAGCGCACTCGCTCGCAGACGACGCTCGACGCCTTTGTCTCGGTCAACCTCGCACGCTCGCCGCTCAAACAGGCTAGGTCTGCGCTCCGACACACGCCTCCCCACCGCCCGGCCCCGCCACAGCCTCACACCGACTCCCGTCCGCGCTCGCCATCGCCAGACAGCGCGACAGAGGGCAAGCTCAAGCGGCCTTTGTCCCCAGGCAAGGATGCTGCCGTGCACCACGAACGCGACTTTAAGCGAGCTCGACACGACTTCGCCATCTTTCCACGCAGACCCAGTGCGCATGCGAACGACCATCCACCACAGCAGTCCTCGTCCGCGTACCGACGCGCTGTCTCTGTCCCTGCTATCTCTTCTGTCGTGCCCCTCCTTGATCTCAACAACGTTCCGCCCTCTCCCCGCCGATCGCCTACCAAGTTCCGCATCGCGTCCGTTCCTCCAGAATCCAACCCGCCCGAGCAACCTTTGCCGGCTCTACAACTAACAATCCAGCCTCCATCTCCCTCTATACCTCTCAAACCCGCGTCCGTGTCCACGGAAGACAAATCACCTAAATTGTCGTTGTCGGCTTTGCAAGTAACACAACTATCGATCCGACCGCCGTCGCCTTCTATACCCCCGGAACCGCAACATGAGTCCCCGTCGTCACCCTTGTCTCCGCTCTCGCCCCTCCCACTGACCGAGGACGAGCTTATGCCCGTCGACCCCGCCCCTGCTCCCTCTACTTCCTCCTCCACATCCACCTCCGGGTCCAAGTCCACACCTATGCCGACGTCCGAATCGCGGCCCAGCCGGCTGCCTGTGTCGTCCATCGTGGCTCGGATGAAGCCCAAGACACCGGCCCCAGCTCCAGGGAAGAAGGCGCGGTCGAAGACGTTCGCGCCGTCGGTGAGGACGACACGGAGCACCGCGCTGCGGCAGAAGAAGGTCGAGGAGGAGGCGAAGACCAAGACACATCGTACGTCCCCTCTCAGCTCGGGCTCGGTCCCAGATCCTTTCCCTTTCATTCTTTTCTCGGCGCATATACTCTTCCACGCGTACATGGAGCAGCAGTACTGACACGCCGTAGCAGCCCCAGGTCCGAGCGCGACGCCCCACCGGCGGCGCTCCATGTCCCTCTCATCCTACGCCCAGCCCACCGCCGCGTCCTCCGCGAAAGCGTCGCCCGTCAAACCCGCCTCCTCGTCCCGCCCGTCCTCCATCGCGCCCGCGCCGCCCTCGGGCGCATTCACCTTCACCGCCGCCCCGCGCATGTCGAACCTCGTCCCTGGAGCTGCTGCAGGGCCGTCCAATAGCAGCAGCAGCAAACCGCGTCCGGGGAGCTCCAACGGCACGCTGCAGCTGAACTCGAGCCTGTCGACGCTGAACCAGGCGCTCGAGCGCCTGAACGCGCCTGCCCCGACGCGTCCGAGCACGAGTATGGGCTTCCACCGCGATCGGCCCGCGAGCGGGAGCGAGGATGAGGGAGACCGCGCGCCGTTGCGCTCGAGTACGGGCGAGAGTGGACGGCCGGGGAGCGCGGGAGCGGGGAGGGCTGCTCAGCCACTACAGGCGCATGGGAAGGAGGCGAAGAAGACGAAGACGATGGGGAGCATGAAGCAGACGACGCTCATGCTGCCGCCGCCGCTGCCTCCGCCCGACACAGCCAAGGCGCGCGCGAACCCGCTGACGGAGAAGTCTGTGCCGACGGCGAATGCGCGAGAAGATCAAGCGGAGGGAGAGGAGGCGAAGGATCTGAGGGAGGACGCGCGCAAGAAACAGGTGAGCCTCGCACTCGCGCCGAGCATGGGCAAGCTGCGCACCAGCCTCGGGTTCGCGCTCCCGCCCTCGACCCCAGTCGCGCGCCCCGCTCTGCCCACGCCGACATCGAGCGCCGCAAGACCGAGCACGGGCGCCCTGCCGCAGAGTCAGAAACGCGTCTTCCCGGCGGCGACGCCGTCTGGCGGGCGCGCGCTCTTCAGCGGGGTCCCCACGCCCTCGGGCTCGGGCTCTGGGATAACGAAGATCGGCCCGCCGACGGGCGCGGCGCGTACCCTAACTGGGGCCGGACGCGGTGGGCTGGCCTTCGGTTTTGGGGGGAGAACGAGCCTCGGGATGGGCATGGGCGCGCGCAGGGGCGGGATGGCGACGCGGGTGCTGCAGCGCGCGAGCAAGAAGAGCTCGCTCCCGGTTGTGATTGGCAGTCCGGTCAAGGGCGGGGCGCGCGCGGAGGTGGGGGAGGACGTGATGGACGTGAGCGAGGAGGGTGAGGGAGAGAAGACGACACAGGAGAAGATTGGGGATTGGTTGAGGAACGCGAGCAAGGACACGCTGCGTGACTTGGGGCATACGGAGGAGGGCGGGGATGCTCAGCCAGGGCAGGAAGGGCCGAATGGCGCGAATGGCGCGGTCGTCGATGGGCAGCCGTCGTCGGACGCTGCGGGCCCGCCGCCGTCCTCCGAGGGCGAGGGGTCCGCCGAGAGCGCTGAGAGGGAGGCGGAGAGGGAGCGCGAGCGCGAGCGCGAGGCGAGAAGGAACGCGAGCCGACGCGCGAGCATGGCGAGCCAGCTGCTCTCGCAGAGCCTGTCCGCGCTCCCGGACACCCCGCCTGCGCTCGCGGCCGCGAAGGACAAGGGCAAGGGCCGCGCGGTGAGCAGCTCGTGGCCGCTCCCGGGCGCGGTGGCGGAGGGTGCGGCGGGAGCGGGAGAGATGCCGCCCCCGCCTGTGCCGCCTGCGCGGGCGACGCGGCATAATACGCGGCTGGCGACGGGCGCGCTCGCGAGTCCCCCGGAGGCGAAGGGGAAGGAGCGGGAGAGGGAGCGGGAGAAGGAGAAGGGCGTGCTGGATAGCCCCGGGGCGTTGGCGGTGCTGAGGGGGTGCACGATCTTTGTGGATGTGAGGACGGAGGAGGGGGATGATGCGGGTGGGCTGTTTGTGGATATGTTGAGGGGGCTTGGAGCGAAGGTGCGTTCTGCGTGCTGCTCTGTGGGTCTGCGGGGGTGACGCTGACTGGATGAAGCAGATGGCGACGAGGGTCGGGTCGCGGTGCACGCATGTGGTGTACAAGAACGGGCTGATGAGCACGTTGACGCGATATCGGTGAGTTTCATTGTTTCTACTGTCCGTGCGCTGCGCTAACGGCGCGTCTCGGTAGACTGGTAAAGGACCCAAAGCCGCTCGTCGTGGGCATCGCGTGGGTCGTGGAGTGCGTCGAGAAGCGCACGCGCGTCGACGAGACGCGGTTCCTGGTCGACCTCGCCCTGGCAAACGTCGCGGGGGTCAATCGGGTGCGTCTCTTTCTTTGATTTCGTCCGCCATTTTGCGCATGTTGTTCGGGTGTTGACGGGGTGTTGTGTGCAGCGCCGGAAGTCGATGCTCCCGAAGAGCATCTTCGCGTCGCCCGGGGCGGACGGGAAGACGGTGGGCGGCGCGGGCGCGGGCGCGGCAGCGTCGCCCGCGTCGTCGGACTCGTCGTTCAGGGCGAGCGGGCCCCCGGCCGGGATGGGCATGCGGGGCGGCGCAGGCGACCGCAGTGTGGAGGTGTCTTCGCGTGGGTCTCCTTTTTCCTTTTTGCCCCGGTGCGGCTTGAAGTGCGGGATGCTGACTATTATCCTGGGTGCACAGCTACGGGCCTCGCGGGGGACGAGGACGCGGACAGCAGCATGCAGTCGAACGGCGTCGGTCTCGCACATGGGCGCGCTGGCGGGGACTTGGACGACGAGGAGTCGCTCCCGCCACTTGAGAAGGCGCGTCGAAGGCGGAGCATGCTGCCTGCGCGGTAGAGCTTGGGGCGGAGGGCGTGGATGGCTTGGTCGTTGAGCGGGGGCGTGCATTTGGCGCACGGTGTATGAATTGATGATTAATGTGACGGTGGCATCTCATATACTTCGTACATACTACAGCAACTGTTTCTTCCTCGTTTTCTTTTATGTCATGAGCGGTCTCCCATAGGCAGTGTTGACGTGTGGGCTTGTTCAGACCGTTCCGAGTATCCTAGACCTAAAGTAAGGTAGGCTTAGTGCAGACTCGACTATGTCAGGACTTGGTAAGGACATCGGGATGGCCAAGGTTTGATTTTTGATTTTCGCTATTTTGATGCACACTGCAGCTCATGTGGCATATTATTACTGCAAAGTGGTTGTGGGTGGTCCAGTGGTTCACTGAGTCTTCTGCTGGGCACTTCTAGTGCACTTAGGATATGTTTTTGAGCAATCATTGAGACACAGGGCTGGACATCACCATCGGCCCAAGGCCAAAATGCTGGCAGGCGCTCATGAGCCTTCACAATGGAGCTAAGTGGAGGTCGGCCCCTCTCTCTCTGCTCTCTTCCCTGCTGCTCCTCTCTTCTCTTTACTCTCCAGCTGTCCCTCCCAAATCATGGAATGCGGCAATGACCCTACTGCACTAAAGCAAGTGGACCACAATCAGGGAACAGATGGCCAAGGCCCAGGGCCCGAATGTAAGAACCCGTAGGTTCTACAGTATGCAGACCTGGATGGGTCATACATGGATGAGTCTTTGTCCTGGAGTAAAGAGACAACTGTCTCCAAGTAGTGATTTGCAAGGCCCAGCCTCAGGCCGAGCCCTAAGTAAGCTGAGCCGAGCCAGGCTTTGAGGTGGTTTAGCAAGGGCTTATTGACAACCTCAAAGCCCGGCCTGAAGTGTTGCTAGGCTGTGCAGGGCCGGCAAGCTAGGGCCTCTGTTACTATGCTAAATGGGTGTCCAAATAAGGTATGTTCTTGGTCTGCAGGGTCAGAAGCAAGGAAATTTTGGTGTCAAATCCAAGTGGCGAGAGTGTGAGGGCTGATATTGCCTTTGAGCTGGGTTAAACAAGTCCTAGGACAGAGGCATGCTTGTGTGGCATTAGCGCCAGGCCATTGCGAGTCCCACTTCAAGTGCAATGCTCGCTTGCTCCTTGTGGTTTCTGACTGACTGACAATGCATTCTATGTGTGTAAATCAAGCTTCAGAATCATTAGCACATTTTTAAACTTATATAGCTTTGCAACTCTGAGCCCCGGTTTAGCCGAGCCGGGCCCAAGCCGGCCTTGAGCCATAGCATAGGGCCCAGCTTGCAGTCAGGAGAGGCAGGAGCCCCCATAGGCCAGGCCCAAGCCCCGTCTTTCAGGCTGAGCCGGGCCCTGCAAGTCACTATCTCTGAGGTTCCTGGAGACTGGACGTGCAGGTGCGCTTAGATTAGATTGCAGGCCACATGTATCTTTATGTAAGCATACAGCACCCAAGGTTTGGAGAACGTACGCATATCCGGAACTCCACCTCCCCCCACTCCCCCCCTCAGCTCCCCCCACTCTCCCCCGGGAAGTGCCAGTCATTAGGCGCCCAAGAGCCAGCGGTTCCTGGTTCATGTTCGTGAGGTGCTCTACTGGTACCACCACGCTCCTGCGCTCCTGCCCACTACTGTACTAATCGGACCATAGCAGGGCATCACAGGTCACAGAGGCTCCCCGCCCCGCAATTTCCCTGGCTGTCCTCAGTCACAGAGGCCGCCGCTGGCTGTGACATATGGATCTCTGGCCCAAAAGGGTGTAGGTGCCCAAATGTTTCGCTCCCGCCGCTGCTCCGCTGCTCCGCTGCTGCGGTCCACGGTCACAGCACAGGGCCCCGGAGTCCCGCTATGTACCTTGGGTGTCACTGGTCACACCCGGGCCCGCTATGGTCCAATTAGTACAGTATTCTATGTTCGTATAATGTTGACTCTTCACTCTCTGGTGGCTGCCGTCTCTACTGCGCCTATGGCAATGTCTCTCTCTTTCAGTACACTACTCGCTTTTATTCGTCTCTGCAATGTCCTTCAGCTGGTCATCCTTCATCGTCTGCCTTCATCCTGGAACACCAAAGCCACACCCGCCGCGCTTCCGCCCTACATCCTGTCGTTCATCAGTCATCATGTTGGTGCTCCCGAGGAGTGCATTCAAGACACTTGGTCCGCTCTGGGCATATGGATATGGACACTGGGTGGGTCTTTGCTCTGTGACAATACAGAGCCCGCAAACACGGAGGATGGTCACTGGGAGGATGTCGACTGGCTGCTATGTACGTGCACCCCAGGATATCTCTACCACTGTTGTCTAACATTCCACAGCCGAGAATATGCTCTATCCGGAGGTTTGTGTCTGCACAAACCCGCACTGCAATCACCATGGTCAGCTGCTTCGCATGTGGGATCTGCCTACTCGTGTACAAGTGTTCACCCTCACAAAGGGCGCATATGACACTTACAGCGTCCAATTAACTTGCAAAGGTATGACTGTCATGCTCACCATTGACGCAGGCTCATGGAGTTGTGGCTGCGCAGGATGCCACTTGATATACTATCCAAACTATGTGGTCATCGGGAGTGTTTGTCAATACTACATTGGCATTCCTGACTTCATACAAGTATCAGGCCATAAGTACATTGCCCGCGACATGCTCGAACACTTTACGACCCTCTCTGTGCTGTCCTGGAACTTGTCTACCAACACCGCCCACATCTACCATGAATCCATGTCCCGGCTGAACGAAGACTCACAGAAGGAACCCCGTTTCCATCTCCGTCCGTGTCACACCTCTGACGGCTTCTATATCCTTGCACTTCTGCACAACGCTTAGACCTATGGTGGTTTCCTTGACATACCCCATACCGGGCATCAGAAGGACTGACTCACGCAGGCGTTGGAGCGCTGCAACGAACACATTTGTCAATCAGGCCAGCCGGAGTATGTGCACTGGTGCAACAAGTGTGTGCGTCGCTTTGACGATGAAGACAGCGTCTCTCGTAGGTCCCTAGTAATGCTCCCTGTAGCTGTCTGCTCATGTCTCCTTGCAGGCTTTGTCGATTGCGTGATCACAGACGGTATCAACATAGGACGGCTGTGTTGTGGTGTCCGTCATTGCACCGGCACACTCAGGACTCCACAAGATCTTTGGTGTGCCACCCACCAAGCTCAATGTACATTCTGCGTTGTAGAAGGCTGCTGTCACCATCATTGTGATGGGCACCGGACCTGCACGCTCCACGGGGGTGTTGAGGAGCATCATGTGGCCACAGGAAAGGCGATGTTCACGCTGCGCGCACGGCTCCAACGTGCTCAAGTCGCACATCCGACGGATGCTCTTGAGCCTGATGCACCTGTTACGATTGATGAGGAATGAAGAAATCGTTTCTTATGGGGTGAGCTTCCTGCCAACTCGCGTGACGCCAATCCGACCCCGTGGGAAAAAATTACTTACCCATCATTAGCTTTCTGATAGGTGCCACATACAAAATTTTGTAATGCTCACAGGGTTAGGGTTGGATTCCAATAGCACAGCTTAGGGTTAGCCTTAGAGCAGTTCTAACACGAGCTCTTACCACATGTAAAGCCTCTCCCTGGGCGCTTGTGTAACCCTACCTTGCACAGCACATGTGCCCCTCACTGCCCACTGCTGTATATGCCTATAGGCTATGCTCTGTATCAAAACATGACTTTAACACATGATATAGTGTAGCTCAAGCACTACACCCTTAGTTTCCTTTCAGAGCTATAGTCTGGTAGTAGTAGTTATATGCCATATGCCACTACAAGAGGCTAGTCAGCTATCAGTTGAGGTGTTATGTACTGACATATAGGGTGAAATCTGTTTTTGCATTCCATCCATTATTGCCAGTCACTGAACTGAGGCAATTGAGGAAATGAACTCATGCATGCATCCTGGCCTGGAATACATAAAAGGGTAAAGATGAGGTATGTCTTGAATTTAGAGTGCAATTTGAAACAAATGGAAGCCATAATAGCACCATGATGCAGTGCTTGTAAAGAGCTTCTAGATGAGGTATAATATATGCTATATGGATGAGAAATGTTGAAATAGCAAAGGAAATATTGTCATTGTAAGGTTGAAATTGAGGTATTTCCTTTTTCTATTCTAGAAATTTGCGTCAATTAGGACCATAACAACACCATGTTGTAGAGCTTGTAAAGGGCTTTCTAATGATATATAATATGTGCTTTATGGATGAGAACTGGTGAAAGTGCAAGGGAAATACTGCTAAGAAGCAGCTGCTTTTCATAAAATTGTTCTCAGGACAACGAGTGCTAGTGGATCGCACTGGCCCAGCGTGATCTACTAGCACCCATCGGACTTCACCAAATCACGCCTTGGGCGCTTATTTGGCCGATAGGATCAGGCCCTATCAACCCTTCTTTAAAATGCATTTGTTGGCCATTGATACATTATGTAGGGTATATATGACCCGGAAAACACCTCCATTGTATAGAGCTCAACCAGCGAATTCCAATGGTACATACACCATTATTTATTGGTAACCAGGGTACCTCATAAAACACAATTTGGTGTATTTTTGTATAACTCTATTGCAACTCGTTGATTATCTGCTGTGAAGGCCAAGCATTGACTAGATGGATGATTTTATATTGTAATAGTATTCTTTGTATAGGAATACACACACTACAAGAGACAGAATGTACATAGCATCACAATTGGCAGAATTGTGGACTCAACACCTGTTTGAGTCTTCTGCTTTGCAGGAGGTCTTGAATTTAAACACTACAGCAATAAGATAAAAGGCTGTGATTGTCACCATCAGGTAGAGCTCTTATATAGCTTTCTGATGGTATATAACACATCTATATTTGACAAAGGGATAGCAGAGGAATCCACCCATCTGCACTTTTGTAGCCCATTTATCAATGATGCTAGTCAGATTGGAGCGGAGATTGAATCCTGCCGCCCGGCATACGCCTGGGTCGAAAATCCGACCCAGGCGTATGCCGTGCGGCACGGTCACGTGACTCTACTGTGACCTGCTTGGCTCCAAGTCTTTATGTATGCCAACTTCACACAATGTTCACCAAATCTAACAACTGTGGTATCACCAGAAAGCTATGGATCAGGAGAATATAATGGGGTTGTTTGTATTCTGTTGTGAGCCCATCTGAGGGAACTACAAGCCAAACAAATCCCTATAAGTGACACTTGGTGACAATATGTCACTAATGGGGGATTGAAGTGGGTCTATATCAATGTATTACTGAGCAATATATAAAGTGTCATATACTGTCAGATTCAGGAAATTGAGCTCTACACAATGGTGTTGTTTGTAGGTCAATAGGGTGCCAATTGAAGGCATAAAGTGGAGTAAAAGGATGTTCAGGTCCAGATAATGCAGTTCCTTTAATGCATTGCCAGCACTATCTTCTGCCCTATATAATGAAATTGTCCTGCAATATAATAATGAAGCTAAATATATGAAGTAGTGAGTATAAAGACTAGTTATTGTGCATACACTCTGGCAACAACCTTCAGCCACAATCAGTGTTTGGTGCATCAAAGCTTGTGTATTCAATATAAATCCATGATTGTACCACCATTAGATGCACATTGAAACACCCTTTCCAATGATATATAAATGTCCTATGTTGTGGTGAGGAATGAGCCAACGGGGGGCAAAATGGGTTGCAGCTGTGGCTGAGAACAAACAAGACCACAGTTGGTGGCAGGGGAACGCAGCTTAGCGTTCCCCTGCCACCAAGTATGGTCTTGTTTGGTTCCCAACACAAATGCCTCAATATCTTAGCCCCCACTGGACCATATGTCATGAAATATATATCAACAGAAAGCTATGAATGAGCAGATTCCATATATACAAACATAATTTGAATGTGACCAATGCAACTGCCACTATACACAAGACAAGATCCTATTAGTGCCACAATTGGAAAAAGCGCCCATGGCACATGACCTGATGACATCATTGCCTTCCCCCAAGTGTTATATATCACCAGGCTCAGAACTTCAATGTCTATTAAGTGGTGCTGTTTATATGGTTATTACATGAACCTAGAAGGAGCTCAGAATATCATGAATGCAGTATTACAGGCTGTTGCACTATATTTAGCAATCTGATCAGGTGATATGGTTACACAAGATAGAGCATACAGATAATAATGGAAGCCTAATAAGATTATCACTCTGCTGAACATTGCCCTGTTGCCTTTTGAAAATAGTGCATAGTGTAAGCATCTGAAATATCATCATTGTAAAGTGTATGATCCACGACGGGCAAACGCCCGTGGCTCTGGTCCAGAATAGGCTAGGAATATGACCTGAATTGGTCTCCTGGTTCAGGACCGGAGACAGGCTAGGAGCCCAGACAATGGCGAACAAAGCGCCACTCTAATGTGAGTTGTTATCCGATAAGTAAATTTACTAACCGGGATTCCGGACCTGAACCAGTCTGGTAACAGGAGACCAGTTCAGGCGCTGTTCCTAGCCTATTCGGGACCGGAATTTGGGCCAATGCCCCTCGTGATCAAGCTATTCATTGAAGGGCTTGTTCATTGTCTATCTGATTCATTTTAAGCCATGACAGTACTTGCAAATATCAATGTCTTCCTGGGCAAACTCAAAAAATCAGCAATGGGCTGTAATGAGTAAACTCTCACCTGTAAATTGCCTGAGCTTAAGAGGAAGCCTGTAATGCTAGAGAATCAGCCCTGCTCAATATAGGAAAGGAGTGACTGTCATGTAACATGGATAAGACTACATCTATGATATAGTAAGCCAATAGTTTCACTTTATTCAAGGCTTGGGCACAGCAATGTTGATTACCATGGGGCTTTCCTAGCTGGGCACAGAGGTCAGATAACAGAAGTTTGGATTGGATCAATAGCTGAATGTGACAAATGAAGTGGAAAAGAATACTGGATGCTTGAAAACAAATACATCTGAAATATTGATCAGATATAGTTTGTATGTGTGATAAAATATTGATTCACATTGTCCTGCATATTGTGATTGGATGAAAGTGGTGCAGTTATAGCACATAATATACATCAGTGCTTATGAATCATCTGCACTGTGTGAAGGACACTATCGTCTCACATCTGCTAATGTACTTCTGCACTGGCTGTAAACAGTTTATTAGTATATTTTAATATCCAAATTGCATACACTAAACTTGCGTACATCAATAGGGTGAATCACTCAGAAAATTGTGATGTGTTGTTGCAGTGCTTTTGACACTAAGACATGCAGTATTTCTGTACTACATAGGAGTATATATTACTCCTATTTAGATAGCACAAATACCAGAGAGCAAATAACAAATGGCAGTTTGATTCAATGTCATTGAAAAATTCATTCTCATCAATCGGACCTGCCAGCCATGGCCCTCTCCACCCAAGTTGATGAAGAGGTTGAGGCTACCGTGCCCAGCCCTTGTCCGGAGAAGTCGGGTGAGGGAAACTATTGTGTCCGTGCCCACTTTGGACATCAATGGACGCATAATGAACAGCTCATCGTCTGTCCCTGTGGCATCATCACCTGCCAGGAACCTTTTACGGATCTGAGACGGTGCCGCAAGTCCTGGTTTGTTCAACTGCTATTACAATGTGAGTGCAGCTAACATGATTGTAGGACATGCTCAAGAAGAAGCACCTGGTCCCGGGGTCAATGCCCAAGTATGAGGTTGCTCTTTACAGAGTTAACTGTCGGGACAAGATCAGAGCTCAGTGACATAGCGGAGTTGCTCGAGACAATCAACATAGCCAAGTCTGCAGAGTGGAGAGTGGGAATGGAGTTACACAATGGCAGAGTAGGGACGGTATGTGGGAGGGAGCGTGCTGTTGGTGGGGTGTATGCCGCAGGCGTAGAGGGATACCCATATGCAGGCAGGCAGGCAGGACCCCCGTACATCATGCCGTTAGCAGGTACACCCAGGGGCAGCGGCATAGCTGTGATGGCACATTTCGGGTTGCCAAAGTCTTGCGCTCTGATGGTCCTAAGACAATATTTAGTAGACAATACATAAACTGCCAGCGAGACCTACTGCGTGCAGGGGAGAGGGACAAAACTCTGCTTGCCCGGGGAAAGCCTAGATTCTCATTGTTAGAGCAAGCTATAATGGAAGGTAAAAGGAAAACGTACGTCTTAACCTTCTTCACAGGAGAGATTCTGGGTAATGTTGTGTTAGTATCATCGTAATCAACACTGATGTTTGCGCACCTATCATCCTCGGAGTCCTCAGAGTCCACCCTAATTGGATGATCAGTATGACAGTATAACATATAATAATAACGTGGTACACTTACTGCTTGGCACACTTAGCAGGGGTGGACTTTGGCTTGACGGCTCTGCCACGACCGGCCTTGCTGTGGCAAAGTATTAGATGACAGATAGCAGCAACACAGCAGAGTAATAACACTCACACAGGTGACGGAGTCTTCGGGGTAGACGGTGGGCTAGAATTGGCAGCACGGCTGCGTCTGCAACATACAATATTAGAGAAGCACAGCATAAAGTGAAGACACATACCCAATCTTTGGGGTCAGCTCAACCTCCTGGCAGCTGTCTTCTTCGTCATCGCTGCATGCAGTGTTAGATTTGCATGGGGCTGATGTCGCATATCTTACCTGATCGTCATGACATCCGCAGAGACACTTTCGTTGTCACTGTAAGGATACCCTTCAGAACTGAAGCACATTGAACAAAAAACCATGCAGAGCAACATACGAGGTGTTGTCAGCAGCAGCCTCCTCCATGCCAAGGTCAGACTCTGTCTGGATGTCGGACTCGTCGGAGGCTTCCTCGGCGTCGCTGTCAATGGCCCTCGCTGCCTTGCCACGGACAGTCTTCCCTCAAAGGCAGCTCAGAAAATTGTGATGATAAGACAAGAGCGATACTCACTTAGTGGCAGACACCACTGGGGCCTTGCGAGCAGGAGCTGCGGTCTTGCGCCCTGCAGCAGCCTTGGCACCTTTAGCCTGAGCCGGAGCAGCAGCCTTCTTGGCGACAGCCTTCGGACTGCAGAAAGGAGTATACCGCAGCAATATAGTACACACAAAAGACACTCACGCCTTTCCACTGGTGCTAGCAGTGACACAGGTGCGGGTAGTATGTCCGGCCATGGGGATAGATGGTGGGGTGGAGAAGTGGAGGGGGAAAGTAAAAGAGGCTGAGAAGAGTGTTGGGGAGGGCTCGAGGTGAGGAGGACTCTGCCTGGTTCTGCTGCCCTCCGGCCCTTTTATCCTTCTCAGAAGTGGGGTTCGGCGATATCGCCAGAGTTCTGGGACCTCGCTGTGCTCGCTTACCAGTGTTGGGGACAACGTGTTCCATTCCGTGATGAGTGCCCTCCCGTGAACGCTGCCTGCAGAGCGACACCCCGTGCACCAACTCTGTACCCCCCATACCAGTGAAATTGCATACATATGTACCAGAATACACGGTGCATCCATGGACACAGTAGGCGCACCTTTGTCAGGATCCTGTCTGTGCAAGACTTGTGGAGTGGTGGTTTGAAATTCACATATGTGGGTGCAAATTTGAAATGGCTGCGCTGATGCAGCTTCTGGGAACTAGGATGGGCATCCCCAAAGTCCCAGCCGGTCTCCTGTCTGCTGTCAGCTCACAATTGGTGAGGCGAGCAGTGTGATGGTGAGAAAGCCGGACATTTCTCCCCAAAGGCGGAACATGCCTGAATGGGACATTGTCAAGAGCGCATGTCGCAGTAGGTCATGACTTGTGCTGACTGCTGCTTCTTTCCTTCTTGACTCTCACCAGAAATCATGTCCTTCCTCACCCACCTCTATGGGAATGTTGCCAAGTACCGTGAGTGTGTGCATCGACCAGGCCAACAGAATACTCACCAAATTTACTAGAGGCTCTGCTCCTGGACTGCATGAGCAGGAATGCAGAGTCGGCTCCTCCATTCATGCAGCTTTCAAGCCTGTCCAATGTCAGTGCCACTGCAGTCTGTTTTAAACACCCCTGACCTGTTTGACAGCCTGCACGTCTTGTCAGCAATGTCGAGATACTAGAGCAGCGGGATGGCAGATTGCTTACGCTTATTCAACAACAACCATCCCGCTCCACTAGTGTTCACCATGGGTAAACCCCCGGGTACCGCCAGCCAACCCGCACCCGTACCCGCGGCAGGGACGACCCACGGACCCTCGGGTTGTGGAGGGTACAGGTGTAGGCGCCGGGTACGAGGGTATCACGGGTCCTATACCCGCGGCGGGTTACCCCCGGGTTAGGGCTAATTCCACTAAGTCCAAAACACACAGCTGGGGCAGGCAGAACGAGTCGGCGGACACATTCATTCACATACAACACGATAACATGGTGCTAGGTACTACCATAACCCTACTCGCTGACGGTCTCGAGTGACAGAACGTCACTGAGACATCCATCCTCATCGACGGTGTTGCGGACTGCCGTAATGCCGTCGCGCGCCTCGATGGACTTGTTGTGAGGGACAGAGCATGCGCCGAGGTCGGCCATACGAGCGGGGTGACTCACGCGCCAAGCTCTAGATGCCTGGAATCTGAGAGTTAGTGAACACATGTCGGCAGGAAGATGCGTGCGCGTACTCACGCGGTACTCCTGCTTGGCCCAGTCTGTGATGAGCGCCAGGTGGCACTCATCCGTGAGGCCTTTGGTGCGCGCGTACACCTCGAGCTTGTTGATGAAGCGAGCCCAGTCGGACTCGTGCTCAGCCGAGGCGGTCTGCTCGCTGAAGTGGATGAGAGTGCGGGCGAGACGGCACATGATATCGCGCTGCCGTTCGGTGACACCAGCGGGGATGATGCCATGGCCGTTTGGGGCATCCAAGACCTCGAGCCACCCCTGCCAGTGCTCGCGCGACGTCATAAGGTCACTGTAGACCTCCGGAAGGGTGAACTGCAGAAGAGGGGCCTGTCAGTGTATGTACATACCTACAAATACAACGTAGTACTCACATTGACTTGGGCGTCCTTGTCCTCCAGGCGGGCGACAAGACTCGTAAAGTGCCTGTGGTTTGGGCTCGTCCACTCATCAATAGTCAGCATGAGCGTGGGGAGATAGGGCTCCTCGCCCTCGTTGGTTGCCGCCTCAGGCCCTGTGTTGTCATCCGTGGGGGCGTCATGCTCCTCGACGGCATGCGCGAGCTCAGCGGGGGCAGCTTCGGTGGGCGCGTCGTCCGGTGCGAGCATAGCAGGAGGGGTTGGATCAGGCTGCATGGGCGGAGAATGGGACGGGGCACAAGTACACGGCGCGCCGTTGGACAGGAAGATATAGGATCGCAATGCTCGCCATGATCAGATCCGGCTCCGCGGTAGATAGGTACGGTATGCGCGCAATAGAACATGGTCGTGGTCGATGGAACTTGGCCGTATATTGGCAGATCATGTACCGCCGCATGTCGTGCACAACACGGCACCGATCGAGCGCACTGCACTGCAGAATAATCAGTACATGCCTGTAAATGGTTAGTACACAGTGGGCACAATGCAGAGTGCTCATAGATAGTTATCAATCATGGTGGATGGTGCATACAGTACTGCAACACATTGCTCAGAAACATCAGACAGAATGAGTGCGTACAAGCTACCGGTAGTGGGAATTAGATCAGCCCTTCCTCGTCGTTCTCGCCGTCCTCGCCGTCCGGCTGTGCCGTGACTGCCTTGAGGTCGCCAATGTCGATGAGATCGTGCTCGCTCCAGATGCCAAGGCACATCGCTGCACGTGTCGTCTCGGTGGTCATCCTGTTCCGAACGTGCGAGAGGAGCACCCTCCCGCGGCTGAAAACGCGCTCCACATCGACCGCAGTTGCTAGAGCGGAGTGTCAGTATGGAAGAACACAAATTAGAAAGGATACTACTCACTGGGGATGGTGAGATAGTCGATGGCCATGCGGGAGAGGCGGGGATAGGCCTTGCGACGGTCCTGCCACCATTGGATGGGGTTTGTTACCGGCACAGGGTCGGAAGCGAGGTATCGCTTCAGCTCATCCCCTTCTTCAACGACAGGTCCGACAAAGGGCAAGTTGTCGAACATGTTCGATGACTTGCCCTTCTTTGACGACTCACCCTTTGCGGTAGCCTGTGCGCGAGCCTTGACCCTTGATCCCTGCAGTAGCAGGTCAGTTCTCTGTATATACGTAGGAGAAATTACATACCTGGGAGCGCGACGGGCCTGGCGCATTGTTGACGTCCATGCCGCTATTGTCCTGCTCGTCGCTGTCATCCTCAAAGTCATTGTCGCCGTCATTGTCGCCTTCCTCGATGTTGTCTTCGGGCTCAGGCACCTTAGTGTACGAGGTGTCGAACCGATTACGCACAATTTCCTCGGCGACTTCGATCCACTGAGGCTCCCAGCCGGCCTTCTTGAAGTACGTGTACTTGTAGGCGGGATGCAGCACTGTACAAGAATGATTAGCGGTTAGAAGACTTCAAGAACGTTCACACACGTACCCATAGCGATGCGATAGGCCTCCGCGCTATCTGTCAGCTCGTAGTACTTGTTCAGGGTGCGTTTGGCGATGCCCATGGCGGTGCGGATGGCATAGTCATACTTAGTGGTTTCCCGGTGCTTGGTGCCAAGTTGGAGGTCGATCATATCCATCGCCGGGATGACAGTGGCAAGGTTAGGCGTGCCACGCGAGAAGAATGCGGTAGCATCTTTGAAGACCTGCAAGGAGGAGGGAGGAGGGGAGGGAGGAGAGAGGTGAACGAGCGTCAGCACAGCGGTATCGTGGCAACTCAAATAAGGTTCAAACCTTAAGCGTGTCAGCCAGCTGGGACACGATCTCCCACTCCCGCGTTGTCAACTCGAACTTGCGCAAGCCCAGCTCCCGGTCTGCACACACCGTATCGACTACGACACAGTATTTAATCGCGAAGATCAACATGTCATAGGTCGAGTTCCAGTGCGTTGACACGTCCCTTGGCATCACCCTCTCGGGCAGCCCAGCCTCTGCGACTCGCTTCTTCCATGCGGGCAGGAGAATCGTGCTGGAGTTGACGATCTTGAAAGCCAGACGACGGATCTACAGGAACAGGTGAGCTAATCCATACAAGGCCAATTGTGAGGCATCCGCACCTTGGTCAGAGTCATACGCACAGGACGCATGCGCTCCTGGAACTGAAGCCGCTTCGCATCGGTCATGGCGGCAATCTCGTCGACCCAGCCATCCTCATCATCCGCATGGAGCGCAGAGAGAGGGTTGAATGTGTCTCCGGTGTCATCAGGTACGTCGGCGGCATCCTGTGCCTCGTTCTCCGCCTCCTTGCTATCGGCTGCCAGCTCATACAACTCGCGGTCCTGCTTGTCGATATTTTCGGTCGCCTTGGCCTTAGGGACGTCAAATTGGCGAAGCATCGACTTCGCAACAAGATTAACAACATGCGCAAAGCACCGAATGTGCCCGATCGAGCCCTCGAACTCGACAACATTGAGGCCAAGTGTATCAATCATGACGTCGTTGTTGGAGGCGTTATCGCATGTCACGCCGAGGATCTGATAGCTCCGGTAAGTCATCATACACCTCGTACATCTGCTACAAGCATTGCTGACCTTGTCTTCGATGCCGAAGCTCTCCAGGACGTTCTCGAAAGCGGCCGCCAGCGTCAACCCGGAGTGCGACTAAAAATGACGGTTAGCAAAGACATGGGTGGTGAGCAGATAAGTAGGTACCTTGGGCACCTCTACGAGGTTGAGGAGCATACTGATGGGCTCCCCGCGCAGGACAAAGTGCACGCTAATGGCAACAAACGCGCGATGATTTGGGGAAGTCCAGGCGTCTGTGGTGAAGCTGAGGCGCCCATCGTACTCCCTGAGGAGGTGCCTGATGCGCGCCCGCGTACGCGTGTACACTTGTTTGATGTTGCGTGCTACGGTGGTGGGCGACGGGACCCAATAGCCCGGACGTCCTGTCTTCATGAGGGAGAGAAAGCCTCGATCCTTCACAATCAAGAATGGCCGCATACTCTCGGTCACCCATCGGACGATCTCGATGCTATCAATTGCTCAGCTGACATTCCACAGATACAATGGATCACTTACCGAGTCTCGGAGCGAGTGTGCGTGCGGTGAGAGTACAAAACTGCCCCTTTCTTCCGCCTGAACACGACTGAAATGTCTCCGTCTTGCAGCACCCCCGTCACCAGCTTGCGTGCTTCTTCGACGTTCAAGGCCTCCTCGGCCCGCTTCAAGACCTCCGGCCCCCAGCACTTACGTACATGGCGGCGGAGGTTGTTCGTCAAGGACCTGTTGCCCTTGTCGAGGAAGCGGCGACAGGTCTTTTTGCACCCCTTGGCCATGCATCGGAAGAGATGCGTACGCCGGCCATTGACATATTCGATGATCGGGTCGGGGTGGTAGAAAGCATACACGGGGGACGTCCATTTCACTCGGAGTCGTTCTGTATGCGCTAACGTCAGCTTTACCAGAACCTGCGAAACTAGTCAACACGCACCAAGCTCCTCTTCGGAGTCCTCATCAACCTCGTTGGCTGTGCTCCGCCCCTTCCCCTTCCCCTTCTCTGTGCCCTTCCCCTTCTCCGCGCCCTTCCCCTTCTCCGCACCCTTCCCCTTCGACTTTGGGCCGTCATCGACAAGCATGACCTCCTCGCGCTCAAGCTCGGCCTCCTCCTCCTCTTCGGACCGGCAGGTGGTCTTGCGGCTCACATTCGAGCACAAACTGGCCTCGCGCGACACCTTGGAACCTCCCGACGGTGCGGGGAGGCCCTCGTTGTCCGTCGCTTCAGCGGTGTCAGCGATATCTTCGTGAGGCTTACCCTTATCGGCACGAGCATTGACCTGACCGCTCTCCGCAGTACGCGCCTTTTTGGGCCCAGTCACGCCGGTCGACATCATGGTGATGCGGCGCTTCTTGTCGTTGCGCGGGGCGGTGGAGGCGGCGGCAGAGGCAGCAGCGGAGGCGGTGGACTTCGTCATAGCGGCAGGGTAGATAGCAAAGGGGTTGGGTTTGAGAGTAGAGCGGGTAGGTTTGTGAGTGAGCAAGGGAATGGGGATGCGCCTGACATGGGCACGGTTTAAATATTTCTCGTTGACTAGGGCAGGCTTGACAACGTTGCGCGAGGAGGAGCCAGAGCCAGCTGCCAACAACTGGCAAATCTGAGTGCGGCAAGGTCCCATCATGGCCGGGGCTCGGAATAAATATATTATACGCTCTGTTGCTCAACGCGGTGTGCGCAACACAGCGCGCGTTAGTATCAAGACACAGCCACATGCTGCCTCCGGGCGTTCAGTAGGTGATTAGATAAGACAGGTCAAGCGCGGGTTGTCGTGCGGGCACAGGTACGGGTTGTATGTACTGCGGGCACGTAAATCTCGACCCCTACCCTTACCCGCTATACCCCTACCCGTAACCCGCCACGGGTGCCCGTACCCTTGGTGAACACTACGCTCCACCCCTCCCGAGGAGCTCATGCTGCGTGTGCAGGGTTTTCTTGTTGAGTCTACTCTGCCTCCTATCAGGCGTAACCAGTGAGTGCTTGTACCCATCTCTCGTCAGCCAAGCATCAACAGTTGTGTCAGACTCCCATCAAACCCGAACCGGCTCATTGATCTCAGGCAAACTGTAACTGTGAGCGGCCTGGGCGTGGAGCCCTTTGACGGTGCAGTCAGTGCAGTCATGACCATCTATCAGCATTTTTGTGCGCACCTTGTCGGACACAATTTGCGCACCTGGAGCACATCACATCTGGAGAACCACCTTACGCTTTCCTTTGGGAATCGGTACCTCACTGCTTCAAAGTTTGCTGAAGGCGAACCACGGGGTGATCTCAGCAATGTCGTGGACCCCTTCTATATTCTGCAGCCCCGTCTCACCAGTCAGGTCCATCTGCAAGAGAATGTGGTTGAGTACTGGGAGCAAACAGTGACAGAGAACCAGGGCAGGTGTGTTGTTAGTGAATGTTTGCAATTGTGTTGATCTCTGACAGTGATCAGTTCCTTCCGCCGCATCAAGCCGGATGTAATCTTCCCCGGCACCATGGTTGAACTCCAGATTGCCTTTGTGGCTGTCAAGGTTGGGTGTCATGAATATATATTCCTGCCGAAGCTGTGGGCGATTTGTGTCCTTAGTCATGCAGTGCAATTGGTAATTAAGGTGTCTCTGTTTAACCTTCACCATGCTCATTACATGCAGGACTATAACTCATTGGCCTTGAGAGATCTAAGCCTATGTGCTGTCTCGCCACTCAAGAAGGTCAAGCGCAAGGTGGGGTATGGAGAGCAGGAAGAGACAGGGATGGAGGAGTCACGTTGGCAGCTGAAGAGAATGTCCTTGCAGGATGGTGGTGTTAGATGCGCAGATGAGCCTACGTCTGATTAATCAGTCTGGTATTACAAGTTCATATATCTCATGTCTGTGAACTATGAGTGAACCTGTCATGTCAATGATGGCAAATCAAGTTTTGCTAGTATACAATACAAGAAAATACTCGGACTCCAAAGGAACGGTCAAAGTCATATATATCTAGGAAGTGTCCATCCCTTCTAGCGCCTCTTTGGGGCCTTCTTCTTCTTCGCGTTCTTCGCAAGCTCCTTCTCAAATGCCTTGACCTTTCTCTCCACATGCTGATACTTGCATAGAAGGTGCTCGAACATGATAGGATCAAATGTCATTTGGGAACGTTCATCGGGGGTGAAGGAGTCGTGGAGGGAGTTGTAGAGGTTGACTGCAGCACTCTGGATAACATCGACAGAATGCTTGTTGGTGGCTGAGTGGAGAAGTCCAAGGGAGCTGAGACCAGAGACAGCGCCTTTGGAGATCTGATAGATGATTGCTCCCATTTCTGTGATGTCAGGCATCTTGACCTGGCCCGAGTAAATGAGATCTGAGGTGATGAGGGATGCTATGAGGGGACCAATACCGTGCAATTTGGTGAAGAACTTGTGGGCCTCAAGATATTCCACCCGCTCCCTATCGCCCAACAAAGCTTTCCACCCCTTCTCTGCTGCAAAGTAAGCCTCAGCAAACTTGAGCTCTTGGTTGCGTGCAGTCCCGTAGGCGTTGAGGTTGCAGACGTAGAGAAGAAGGGCACAGCCAGTGAGCTTCAAAGACCCGGAGAGGTGGTTGATTTTGGCTTTGAATGAAGCATAGTCCCAGAAGAAGAGATTGCGAAAGCTGGTGGAGTCCATGAGCTTTTCAGACCAACTTGACCGGTAGGAGAGAGCGCGCCAGCAGATATGACTTCCCAAAGCCCCGGGCTGACCAGCACGCTCTGGATCAAGGAAGGTACACTTGTCTCGAGCAGCCAGGACCTGTGGAGCATGTTGGCGGAAGGGGAGGAAGAAGTTGAGGTCTTGAGAGACTACAATTTGCCAAGGGCTCTCGCAGTTATCCTCCTGAACTTTGTCTGATGAAAGGAAGATAAGGAGGGAGCGGATGAACGTCTCGAGAGTCTTGGCAGCGGTGGTGGTTGGAGACAGGGTGGAAACACGGCTGCGCGGGGAAGAACCTGAGGGACCAGCCTCCAGTTCCATCACATGCGGACGGGGAGCAACCGCTGTACTCCCGCTGAGAACCTGTTTCCAGTTCTCACGGTAACTTTCCAGCTGTGTGCAAATCTGCTTGTACAACTTGGCCTCAACTGAGTCAGTGTTGGCCAACAGGAGACGTTGCAGGTCCTTGAGGAAGTCATTGAGCAGGTCAGGTTGGAAGTTGACGGAAGTGAGAGTGCAATCATTGCCAGAAAGACAGGTTGCACGTGCATTGCGGAAGGCTGCCCAGATTCCCGGGAGAAGAAGAACATCAGAGCCAAAGGTCATGACCAGATGGCGCACGAAGGTACCTTGAACTCGGCTCATATCCCGGGATGGGTAGCGGAGCCAAGTCCACAAGGTTTTGTGAGCGATGGAGATAATGCACTTCTTGCACGCGCTAGACTGCAAGCGTCCACTGATGGCATGGAAGTTGACCACAGGATCATCCTGAAGCTCGAGGCCATATGAAGAGGGCTTGAAAGTAACACGCAAGTTACTCCCAACATAGGCTTGTACGTCCGCCAGAGAGTGACCAAGCCATGCTCCACTGCCAGTGACCTCCGTTGCTATTGAAGCTATAGGTAAGGACCTGTCTCTGAAGAGCGGAGAAAGCAGCAATTACTCATGTACCATGATAAGCGCTTTCAACTTGAGCCATTATTTCCACCGGTTGCATTAAACCATGAGCAGATCAAAAAATCCACCGCAGCAGGATATTTGCTAGCAGACAAGAGCAAGTTTGGAGAAAGAGCTAACAGGCAGACTCGACCTTGGCAGACATTATTCAGCGGCTTAGCACTGGGTCCATGAAACTTGGGTGGAGAGGGCCATGGCTGGCAGGTCTGATTGATGAGAATGAATTTTTTAATGACATTGAATCCAACTGCCATTTGTTATTTGCTCTTTGGTATCTGTGCTATCTAAATAGGAGTAATATATACTCCTATGTAGTACAGAAATACTGCATGTCTTAGTGTCAAAAGCACTGCAACAACACATCACAATTTTCTGAGTGATTCACCTTATTAGTGTATGCAATTTTAGTATATGCAATTTGGATATTAAAATATACCAGTATATCTGTTATAAACTGTTTACAGCCACTGCAGCAGTACATTAGTAGATGTGAGACAATAGTGTCCTTCACACAGTGCAGATGATTCATAAGCACTGATGTATATTATGTGTTATAACTGCACCACTTTCATCCAATCACAATATGCAGGACGATGTGAATTAATATTTTCTCACACATACAAACTATATCTGATCAATATTTCAGACATATTTGTTTTCAAGCATCCAGTATTCTTTTCCGCTTCATTTGTCACACTCAGCTATTGATCCAAACTTATATCATCTAACCTCTGTGTCCAGCTAGGAAAGCCCCATGGCAAATTTGTAATGTTCACAGGGTTAGGGTTGGGTCCCAATAGCACAGCTTAGGGTTAGCCTTAGATCAGTTCTAATCACAATTCTTACCACATGTAAAGCCTCTCCCTGGGCACTTGTGTAACCCTAGGTCGCACAGCACATGTGCTGCTCACTGTCCACTATGCCTATAGGCTATGTATGTTACAATTGATGAGGAACGAAGAAATCGTTTTTTATGGGGTGACCTTCCTGCCAACTCGCGACACCTCAATTGATGCCCGTGGGAAAATATTTTGAAACTCCACTAATCAGCCATTAGTGTTGAGATAGGCGCCACATACATTCTCCGCTTACAAACCCAGGGTTAGGGTTCTCCTCCATTAGGAATTTTAGGGTTAGACACTAGATTGCTGCACACAGCCACTCTGACCATCTGCTAATGAGGCTCTAATGCTTCCCAGTAGGTGTCTATGTAACCCTAGGTGGCACTACACACCTGTGGCTTCATGCACACTCAAATGCAGGCTATAACAAACATCTATATAGACTCAAACACAATGTGCATCATAGCATAAGGGTATATCTATATAGTTTACATTACTAGCAATTGTGCTAGTAGTGGTGAAGGGTCTATGATTATTCCTGCCAAGAGAGAACACTGATCACGTATTTGAGGGGTGGTTATGTGTACACATAGGACATGCTATAGTGCCATGATATATGTGATTGTATCTCTTTCATCTATGGCAGTTACTAGAGTGATTGAAACTGCAGTTTATCTACTCTGTCTTTGTTTAAAAGACTAAAATCAAAGTATTTCCTTTTTCTGTTGCCCAATGTGGAGACAATCAAAACCACAACAGTGCCATATTGTAGAGCTTGTAAAGGGCTTTCTGATGATATATTATATGTGCTATATGGATGGGAACTGGTGAAACAGCGAGGGAAATACTTCTAAAAAGCGGCTGCTTTTCAAAAAATCTTTCTAAGTACCACGAGCACTAGTAGATCGCGCTGGGCCAGCGCGATCTACTAGTGCCCATTGGACTTCACCAAATTATGCTTTGGGCGCCTATTTGGCCGGCAGGATCAGGCCCTGTGAAGCCTTCTTTAAACCGCATTCATTGGCCATTTATACATTATGCAGGGTATATATGATCCGGAAAACACCTCCATTGTATAGATATTGGCGAGCAGGTTCTGATGATATGCATATCAACATTTATTGATAAGCAGACCACTGCAGGAAATCTGATTTCGCACATTTTATACCACTTTGTAGGCCAATACTGCTCCTGTGTTGTTTATAGCCCACAGTGTGCCCAGGTATTTATGATGTGTCTACATGACATTGCTGTCTTGGTACTAGGATGACTGCAGAAACAATAATGTATATATACCAAAAACTGACAGAGATATGGGTTTAATCATGCCCACTTACCTCTTTCTGGTGTTGTATTGAGGTATTACATTGCTTGTATAGCGGAATTTTCTGGGTACACTAGTATCATAGCATCACCATTGAATAGAG
>NW_007360331.1:2415621-2419741 GCF_000271585.1 Trametes versicolor FP-101664 SS1 | reverse complement strand
AGCGGATCACATACCGTAAAAAGGGCCCCAAAAAATCTGAAGAGCATATGATGAGCATGCAGATGTGGACTCAGAGTTTGAGGACAACTATGATGTCAGTGATGCAGAATTGAAGGGTGCTGGAGTCAATGAAGAGGAAGAAGAATCAGAGGATGAACTTTTGCTTACAAAAACATCGAACCAGGAGCTTGAAGCAGATAGCGCACCTAAGCCCAAGAAATCCAGGTCAAAATATGTGCAGTTCCATGAGAATCATCCACAGTATGACACCCATCATGTGAAGCTGCTGGATGAGTCAGAGGCATATGTTCCCAACTTCATTGGTGGCTCGCTCCCAGGAGAGATGCAGGCAACCGTGAACAATATTGCATGACCATGCTCACTCTCTTCAAGCCTTGGCGCAATGGACAGGATCTGAGACCAAGCCAGGATGTGCTCTGGGATGATGTGTTCAATGGCTATTCATTCTCAGAGCGGCAGCTGGAGGTCATGAAATTCTTCCATATCAAATATGAGTGCAATGATGCCAGGGATGACTATTCTGCTGCTCGTAAAAAGGGAGGAAAGACTGGTCCTTCACCATTCAACATGGATAATGCCACCCTGGATGACCTGGACACCCAGTATTATAATGATGATGGGGAACTCAACATCAGCGAGATTGAGGAGATGGTGCTGCGGACCAATGACTGGACAGAGCTGAGCAATGCAGAAATAAGCAGACGCACACAGATGCTGCAGGCAGAACAAATCATCCAGGCTTCAGGCTGGCTAAACCCCATGAAAGAAAAGAACACTTCTGAACTGCCATCAAAGTTCAACAGCAAGGAACTTGGGTGGAGAGGGCCATGACTGGCAGATCCGATTGATGAGGTGGAGGAAGGTGTGGCTTTCTGAAGGCTTCCAAGCCATACTACTGCAATAATGATGGCTGTTCTGCCTTGTAGGATCAATTAACAAATATATCGGCAACATCATTGAATAGAGATTGAAAAACTGAATCTGGTGGTATATAATACTTGTGGGTGAGGCAATGATGCCATCAGGTCTGTGCCATTGAGCACTTATTGCTAATTGTGGCATTGATAGAATTTTGTGTGCACATTTGGATTCTCTTCTATAGCTTTCTGGTGATATACATTTTGTGAAATATGGACCAGTAGGCACCAGATTATTGAGAGAGTTGTGAAGGGAGCCCAACTGCAATATAATGTGTATTGTTGGCCCATTTTGTACCATAACATGGGATCAATGTCTATCTTCAGAAAGCTACTTTCAATGTGGATCTAATGGTGGTATGACTATGCATTATATGCAATACACAGGTGTTGATCTGCCAGCCAGTTCATTTGATGCATTGGTCCCACTATCTTCTGTGCTATGGAATGAAAGTGTGTTAGGATGTGATGGTAAGACTAGGCATATGACAGAATGAGCATGAACACTATATAGTGTGCATTCAATCTGCATTATCAGAACCTAGAAATCTATTTATCGCTTTGTACTCCAATTGATGCCTCCAAATGGCAACCTGTTAACACACCAATAGCACCATTGTGTGGAGCTCAATTTTCTGAATCTGACAGTATATAACACTTCATATATTGCTTAGGAATTCATTGATCTAGACCCGCTTCAATCCCCCATTAGTGACATATTGTGACCAATTGTCACTTATAGGGGTCTATTTGGCCCGTAGTTCCCTCAGATGTGCTCACAACAATACACAAACAACCCCATTATATTCTCCTGATCCATAGCTTTCTGGTGATACCACATTTGTTTGATTTGGTGAACATTACGTGAGGTTGCCAGACATAATGCTCGGAGGTACACAGGTCACAGTAGAGTCACGTGACCGTGCCGCACGGCATATGCCTGCGTCGAAAATCCGACCCAGGTGTATGCCGGGTGGCAGGATTCAATCTCCGCTCCAATTTGACTAGTATCATTGATAAATGGGCTACAAAAGTGCAGATGGGTGGATTCCTCTGCTATCCCTTTGTCAAATATACATGTGTTATGTACCATCAGAAACCTATTTAAGGGCTCTACCTGATGGTGACACTCACAAGTTTTTATCTGATCTCTGTAGTGTTCAAAATTCAAGACCTCCTGCAAACCAGAAGACTAAAACAGGTGTTGAGCCCACAATTCTGCCAACTGTGATGCTATTCACATTGTCTCTTTTCTAATGTGTCTATTCTAATGGGTAAGATAATATTCCAATATAAAGTCATCAATTTAGTCAATGCTTGGCATTCACAGAAGATAATCAACAAGTTGCAACAGAGTTTTACAAAAGTACACAAAATCGTGTTTTAGGAGGTACCCTGATTACCAATGAATGTTGATATATATATCATTAGACTCTGCTAGCCAAGCTCTATACAGTGGAATGGTTTTCCAAGCCTCATATGCATCATATGGTGCAGAAATGGCCAAACAATGTTAATGAAAGAAGGCTCTGTAAAGCCTGATCTGGTGCGTCAAATAAGCGCCCAAAGCGTGATTTGGTGAAGTCCGATGGGCGCTAGTAGATCGCGCTGGCCCAGCGCGATCTACTAGCGCCCGTGGTACTTAGAAAGAATTTTTGAAAAGCAGGCACTTTTTGGCAGTATTTCCCTAGCTGTTTCACCAGTTCTCATCCATATAGCACATATTTTATATCATCAGAAAGCCCTTTACCAGCTCTATAGGATGGCGTTATTACAGTCTTGACATGATTCAAATTAGCCTATCAATCAGGGAAATACCTTATTTTCAGCCTTTCAATGATGATATTTCCTTTACTACTTCACCAGATCTCATCCATGTAGCACATATTATACTATATATAAAAGCCCTTCACAAGCTGTACACCATGGTGCTATTATGGCTTCCATTTTTCTCATATTGCACTCTAAATCCAAGGCATACTTCATTTCTACCTTTTTTCCAAGCCAGGATGCATGCATCAGTTGAGGCATCAATTGCTCCAGTGACTGCCAATGGTAGATGACATGCAAAAACAGATATGACCCTCTATTTTAGTACATAATACCTCAACTGATAGCTGACTAGCCTCTCTTAGTGGCATGTGCCATCCAAATACTACTACCAGATCACTGCTCTAAAAGGAAACTAGGGGTATAGTACTTGAACTACACTATATCATGTGTTAAGGGTCTGTTTTGATACAGTGCATAGCCTATAGGCATAGTGTGCAGTGAGCGGCAGATGTGCTGTGCAACCTAGGGTTACACAAGCACCCAGGGGAGAGGCTTTACATGTGGTAAGAATTGTGATTAGAACTGCTCTAAGGCTAACCCTAAGCTGTGCTATTGGAATCCAACCCTAACCCTGCGAACATTACAAAATTTTGTATGTGGCGCCTATCAGAAAGCTAATGATGGGTAAGTAATTTTTTCCCACGGGGTCGACTTTCCGACATGCAAGTTGGCAGGAAGGTCACCCCATAAGAAACGATTTCTTCGTTCCTCATCAATCGTAAGATATGAGCTCTGCAGACCGGAAGAACGTACTCGCTGCCAAGCGCCAAGAGATACTGGATGCCAGAGATGCCCAGGCTGCACTTAAAAAACTTGTCAATGCGAGTACACTGGCCACGAGGTCAAGGTTGTTGACAGGTCATACTATATGAGCAAAGCATTCAAGGCACAGGACCAGGAGGCTCAGGCACTCATTGACACCACTGCCAAGGAATTCAGTCTGAATGAAGCACAGGAGAGAGCCTTCCGCGTCGTTGCAAACCATGCTGTAGAGTCCAATGGTGAGCATCTCAAAATGTACCTCGGGGGCATGGCAGGCACAGGAAAGTCACAGGTCATCAAAGCTTTGACACACTTCTTTGCTGCTCGCCAGGAAAGCTACCGGTTTATGTGCATGGCCCCCACTGGATCTGCTGCAGTGCTTATTGGAGGATCTACATACCATTCCATGCTAGGACTCAGACAAAATGCATCCTCAGACTCTGTGGCTACCCTGCTCCAAGTGCACGCTCGCCTGCAGAATGTGGAGTACATGTTCATTGATGAGATTAGCATGGTTGACTGCGGAAGCGTGTATACTATCTGTGCAAAAATGTGTGCATCACTGAAGAATGATGGGGCACCCTTTG
>NW_007360331.1:2410105-2414805 GCF_000271585.1 Trametes versicolor FP-101664 SS1 | reverse complement strand
TACACGGCCACATAATGTGTGTGATTTGCAGAATTGCCGCTCTCACCAGTCAATCTACACCTGCCTGTCCAGAGGATCCACATATAATGGGACCATTATTGTGCAGCCATTTGACCCAAGAAAGCTGACCGGAGGAATATCTGGAAGTCTGCGTCAGGCGTTCAGAGAGCTTGAGTTGCTGGATGAAATCACCAAGCTGCGCTACCTGGGCAAGATCTCACCCAAAGTGACAGGCATCACACACAATGAACTCATCCATTCATTCAGAAAGTGGAAGGGAGAGCAGTTCATGCCAAAGACAATGCACAGGGCCTTAACATGGAATATTGGTGATCCATTCCCAATTGAAGACATACAGGCAGATGCTCCATGGCAGATGGTCGAGAAGGCAAAACCCAAGGACAGGAAGCAGCCCGTCCTGCCATTATTCCAGTGAGTCTGAGGGTGCATGCAATATTCTGTGGGCCACTCACTAGGCTGGCTGTGGTCGATCCCCAAGCATGTTCCCTTCGCCTTTTCCTTTGTCTATGCAGGCTTTCTCTGGGACATCCCTGTGCACACAGTCAAAATCCTGCATCTTGCACCTTGGGTCACAGGCGCCTCCACTGTGGAAAAGGATGTTGAAGTGGTGGTGGGCACCCTGAACCACTGTTATTTAACTCTCCCAGAAGGCTGCTCTAGGGTACCTTCTCTGTACCAGCTCTTGGTCGGTTTCTGTTCACACGAGTCTGACTTCACCAAACACCAAATCTCTACAGCCGCACTAGTGGAAGTGGAATGGTGGTGTGCTCGTCTGTCTGATACCTTCTTGGTGTCTGGGTTAGGACTGTATGGGTTGCCTCAAAAGACAACACTCTGACATGTTACCACTTACTGTAAAATTGCCCCACATCCTTGTACCATATGTCTCATCACCCATGGTCTAGTTATCCTGATGTTTCCACCATTTGTTTTCAATGATAGGTCTTATCCAATCATTAGCTATTTGTAGCCATCCAACTGCACCCTTGGTACTTACTCTGTGCTTTTGCAGCATCTTTTGCTGGCATGCACATCGAGGGTTCAGTCCAGAACAATCTATCGGCCATGCAGGCATGCCATGTGGTGCAAGGAACCACTTGGTTGGGCAGGGCAAGACTCAGGCACATGCTCAACGACGTTGAATGCCTTGCACCCAATGGCAGACCTCCTAGGTTGCCTATCATCATGCACATGCTCAAGCTACTACACAAGCATCTCAATCCAGGCAGCCCAGAAGACGTCTGCGCCCTAGCAGCTGCATGCACAGCATTCTGGTCGCAATCCCGTGTAGGAGAGTTGCACAAGCACCTCTCGGAGCTCTCTTCAGCCACAGAAATGCGTACCCTGAACTACCCTCATACAAAAACAAAGTGCTACGCTGGGGATCATATACTACCTTGGTCTACAAAACTCTCTTCTACCTCCAGCGGTATGGCACCACAACCCTCTCGCACTAAGCCCTGGCCGGTTTCGCCTCCTCTCTACACCCATGGTGGAGCATATCAAGACCATGTTGGCCACCAAACCTACACTATACCTTGATGAACTCCATATGCAGCTTCAAGATCATTTTGGCATCAGCATCTCCCTCATAGTGTGGCAATTTGAATGCATGGCTCCCCTGGCTTCTCTCCACTATCATCTCGCTGTAAAAACACCCTACCTGACCACCGCCTGAGATGTGCCACCGGGTGTGCCAATGAAGCAGAGCCAGAGCAATTGAGAGGGCACCGCACCACGTTGAAGAGTCATCTGACGGAGGCATGGCACCCTAAATGCCCTCTGGCTCACCATTATTAAATCTCTTTGCTGACAATACAATGATATACCTGTGCAAAGACAATGAGTATTCTGTGGTTCAGTATGCTGTGCCTCACAAGCACATTTCAATTGTGAAAAGACTGAAATCCTCCCTATTGGGTCCCCAACCTACCATGCAAGAATGCTTGAGTCGCAAAGGATGCACAAGCGCAGCTTGCCCATCCTGGACAGTGTCCATATCATCCAGGATGGAGAAGCTAGATGCCTGGGCACATGGATTAGGAATGGAACAAAGCTGGGCATGTCCTGGCAGCCAGTGATCGAGAAAATTGAGGCCAACCTCCACAGGTGGGGGCAAAGCAATCCCTCACTCTACGGGTGGAAGCTGATTGTTGGTATGGAAGTAGGAGGCCCTACCCAGTTCCTGACGGTGCAGATGATGCCATAGAGTGTGGAAAAGAAACTCACAGAAATAGTAGCAAAATCCATCTGGAGTGGGAACACCCACCTGCAGGTGAGCAGGGAGACCTTGCACCTACCAACACGTGAAGGAAGTCTTAACCTTCTGGACATATGGGCACAGAATGAAGCAATAGACCTCATGTGGTTGTGTTGAAATGCGCGATTTAGCGCTCAAATGTTGGTATAAGTTCTCGATTAGGTTACACTTAGTAAGTGTTTACTTAGTAGCACTCGAACATTTGCTTGTAATTAGTATATAAGTATGCGGCCTACAGCCATGTCCTCTACACTTTAATTCATTTTCATCCGCCCTCCCCTCAGGACTTCTGACAGGTTGAAGGTGTACCTTACTATCATGGACATTCAAGCACCGTGGGCAATGATCACAGACATGCTCCTTGCCAATGCAGTAGTGTCTGAATGGACAGGTGTTGATCTGTGTGCTCGTGTGAACACTTTCCTGCAGACATGGAAGATCAGTAGTACACAACACTCTACAGGCCTCCCATGCAACCTGAAATGTATGATACAGGCCATAGCGAATTTTGGGGTTCATTGCAAGCTTTGAAAGCTGTATAAAAACCTGTGAAAAGCTCTACCTGGGCGATACCACCTAGGGCTCAGCTTGGGGAGGTGCACAGTGAACTCCAAATCAGGAACTCCAAATCAGGGAAATACCCTGAGACAGGCACTGAGCCCTCTCTGTTGAGCAGTGTGAAGCGGTTGTGAAAAGGCTGTCTAATATGGCACCTTCGAGAAAAGACAATAAGGACGAGCTCATGCATTGGTTGAATGCATGTCCCACATAGTTCATCAAGGTGTTAGGAGATGTGACCTCTAAACCTTTCTCTGGCTGTCGCACCCATGGTGGATTTCCACCTACTGCACAGCCCGAGACCATACCAGACCGTTGCTGGTACTGACATCTTCATGCCCAGCAGCTATTGGACTGTGTTTTTGGTGCCCTTGCCACCATTCATCTATTCATTTCTTTTCCTCTGGACCTCTTCCTATCTGTCCTTTCTTTGTGTCTAGTTGACCTCATTCATGACTAACACATCAGATCAGTGAGGGAGGAAGAAACTGGCTTGTCTGCAGCTAGTGTGAATCATGGGTGCAGGATCTGTGCATCGGTGATCAAGAGAAGGGGTCATGTTTTGGTGGCCTATTGCTTTCTCTGCAGCCACAGCACACCGGTGAGGGTTGTTGAATCCTAGCAGCAGGTGGTCAACAAGGCAGTATCACATCTAGTCCATGTGCAGGTGGTGTCCATCTCTATTTGCTAGGATAGCATTGACAAACTGCTGAAAATCAGGGTATTCATAGATGGTCTGTCTGTCCTGTAAATTGGCTGGTGGCCATTATGCCTGTGAAAGTAACTTCCATGATGAGCAAGTTGTTCTGAAGGAGAAGAAGACCTACATGAATTGTAAGCTTTGGATGTGTGGTGACAGCTTGCATGATGAGACAGTCAGTTTTTGCGCAAACATACAGCATGTCAGTGTGGAGGTAAGATGTTGGTGTGCTGAACACAGCCTGAAAGAGTCATGCAGTCTTGTAGCACTAACAGAATTCATACTGCACTACTAAGTGCAGCCCATTGGATGATGACACCTCGGACACACCATTAAATTGGATCCAGTGTATCTGCAACAACAAAATGGACCATGAACACTTTTTGAAAACTCATCAGCGGCATTGCAGCAGGTTGGGAGTAGAGTGGAAGAGGATGCAGTATGAATGAGAGAGACAGCGAGCACGAGCAATCAAATAACACAGACGACGCAGAAAAATAGTGCCCGTTATTTGTGTGCTGCAGGGAGCCCGGCGCAGTTATCCGCAGAAATAAGCGCCCGCGCGCGCGAAACACATTTTCTGTATCTTTCTGCTCATTGATGTAAGGATATTGTCCAAGACTTTGCCACAGATATTTCTGACTTCCATGAGTCTGCTTGTACAGTATGCGCCCAGCTTATACCACAAAAGCACTTGCTGTCCATCATCAAGGAAGAATATGATCAGAATTTGCTGATGTCAGACAACATGGTCACTCTTCCTGGCTGTGATAATATTTGTCAGTCATGCTTATCAGAACTCAAAGAAGGTCGTACTCCTGCAGACAGTCTGGCAAATGGTCTATGGCTTGGAGAGGTCCCACCACAGCTACAAAATTTGAGTTTCACTGAGAAAATGCTGATAGCACGTGTAAAGCATAACCACTGCATTGTCAAGGTCCATATGTCAGGCATGTCCAAGCTACGTGCTAATGTGGTCCAGCCATTCACTTCCCATGCCCAAGATATATTCTGTGCTGCCACCTAGATGTGAGGAATTGAGCGAAGTGTTAGCATTCTTGTACCTTGGACCTAACCAACCAACCTCTAAGGAGTATAAGCGCACACCCATGCTAGTACGGCGTAACAAAGTGGCGGATGCGCTTGAATGGCTCAAACTCA
>NW_007360331.1:2404601-2410012 GCF_000271585.1 Trametes versicolor FP-101664 SS1 | reverse complement strand
CATGTCCAAGCTACGTGCTAATGTGGTCCAGCCATTCACTTCCCATGCCCAAGATATATTCTGTGCTGCCACCTAGATGTGAGGAATTGAGCGAAGTGTTAGCATTCTTGTACCTTGGACCTAACCAACCAACCTCTAAGGAGTATAAGCGCACACCCATGCTAGTACGGCGTAACAAAGTGGCGGATGCGCTTGAATGGCTCAAACTCAATCACATTGACTATGCTGATCTTGAGATATCTTATGACAACATCAATTCATATCCTGAGGATGAGCCACCTGTGATCGTAAATTACTCAAAGAGCATGGAGTCCAATGTAGATCCTGAGGTGTCAGCTGTAAATGCAAGTGAAGAAGATGAAGATGCCGATGATGGAGCGTGTCCTTTTATTGTGCATGGATTAACAGGAGCAAGCCTTGAGCTTTTATGGAGAAGATCAGGATATTATGGGACAGTGGAACACCAGGGGCAACTGACACTGTACATGCACATGCTCATCTGGATTAAAAATTTCCTTACACCCCAGGAAATTTGAGATCAAATCATAGACCCAAACTCAGAGTGCACATTCATGCTGAGGACACATCTGTGAGAAGTCTTCTGATTGAAGATGGCACTGTGGTGGGACTGAATACGTTCTGGGGAAAGCCAATGAAGTGCGATAAAGACTGGGATGGCTCACAGCTGTTGCCAGATCTGGAGGTCGAGGGTCGGGTTTGGTATTTGGATGCTGCAAGAGGTGATGAATGGGTTAAGGTCCCTCCTAACTACATTGTAGTGACTGAGCATGATATGTAGAACTGTCATTCACAGGGGTTAGCTAAATGTATCCCGCTTCCTTGAAACATCCTTCTGCCATCTGTGGTGTTACTGCGTAGCAAGCCTCACTGATATCTGTGACTGCAAGATCCTCCGTATGGCGCCTAAGATGGGCCTTAATTAAGGAAGAAGCCATCTCTATTGGATTGTAGCCGGGGGAGTATGGTGGCAGATAGATCAACTTGCACACTGTAAGTGGCAGTTGAGAATATGATGCATACAAATACGGTGGGGATAGACTTACATGCCTGTTCCTTGATAAGCTTACAAACCTTGTCAGAATGATGGATGTTGCAGTTGTCCGGGCCTGAACAAGGTGTTGTTAATAGGATCTGTAAAACATGAGTCTATTATCTTGCGGAATAGATGATAAACTCACCACAAACTCCTTCAGAAAGTCCACAAACTGTTCACCCATCACTGCTCCTTCAAACACCTTGAAGGTGATATTCCATCCAACAAGAGAAGAAGAAGGACAGAGTACCGCTGTCCACAGACAAAGCAAGCTCACTGAATGCAGCGTGTTGCCATTGGAGTCCATCCTCTCTTGCGGGCAGTGGTTATCCACAGCACTCTCGTTGGCAAACATGAGCATGTATGGGTCAGGAACCTCCAGACCAATGCAGTTCATGAAGGCTGCCTGTAAGATATGTATTGTTTCTCTCTTGGGCTGCCTTTGAGACAGCCTTAGAAGAGTAGTGAATGCGATGAAGGGTGCGAATGAGGGTGGTGGTGCTCTTCTTGATTCCTAGAACATCACAGATATCCCCAATAGATCGTCCCTGATCAAAGTACAGGATAGAGATCCGAGCTTTGATATCTCGGGAGACTGGGTGGTGTGCCATGATAGCAGGAAGGGGACCAAAATGATGGAAGGAAGCAAGAGATGCAGATATGCATGGCTGCGCGGACGACACAGAAATAAGCACCCGTTCTTTGCACACTGCGGGGAGCCCAGCGCGGTTATCCGCAGAAATAAGCGCCCACATGCGCGAAACACATTTTCTGTATCTTTGCTGGGGGTGGGGGGAATATATCAGATTTTTTAGTTTCTGCTTTCTGTTTATTTCTGTATTCCTAACATCTTGTGGCATTCACCTTGGGCTTTGCAGATGGACTGAAAATGCAGACATATTGATCACATTGATCACATTTGTGCTGCCAAAGTTTTTTCACACTGATGTCCTTACTTTTATGCCAAAATATATGTGTCAGGTAACTTGGCTGGAGAGGGCCATAACTGGCAGGTCCGATTGATGAGGGTACATATATCTTAGTATAATTCATATAGTTGGGCTAAGAATTCAGATTGATAATGCATTTAGATCTGGCCCAGAGCAAACTATGGATGCTGTTTTGATATATGTAGTAGATATGAGCCTTTGAACAATCCACATCATCCATATGCATTGATCTTGTATCAATTCCACTGCTGTCATCCGCTAAAAAATTCAGACATCCAAACTCCCATTTTTGGTTTTGAGCATTTTTTATTGTCTTCAAGGTATTCAAAAAATGCATTACTTGATATAGCACTTGAATTGATGCATCCTAACATAGATGCTATCAAAGGCACTGCATGAATAAACCAGGGAATTTCCTCCACTGGTATAGTATAATGATGGCACAGTATTCAAGTAGATCAATGATCCAACCTTACCTTAACTGCCCAGGGTACTCAGCTATAACAATCAGATATGTCACTTGACAATTCTCACCAAGACACAAATATTCTCATTTTATAACATGGCTCAACCCAAACTTCATTTAATTCCACAACTAGTTATTCAGCTCTGCAGAAGACACTATTATAGCATTTCTTGATCATCTCTCAGCATTAGCAGGTCAGTTTATAATCCATACAATATCAGTAACTAGAGTCGCATTACTACCATGAGTGTAGTTTTATTGATTTTATATAATGGTCATGCCATTGACACATTGATTGAGGCTGATTTTCTGTGATTATTAGCCCTTAAGCCTAGGCAACTTTAAGTAGGAGGTTAAGACATTCATCTTGGTAGCTAATTTTATGCCATGTAATGGATCAGACATACCTTGATCAAAGACCTTGATTGAATAGGCCTTCAATAAATGGCCTGATTGTATTATTTAGATGGAAATCATGTCATAATACATTTATTTCATTGAAGTTTTGGGAAGTAATTCTTTTATGCGCACAGTATCCCCTCTATTTGAAGGGCAACAGGGCACTATTCAGCAAGACAATGTGTTTAGGCACTTTTATGATCATTTGATGCTTCAAACATGGATTACCCCATTGAACACACTCCATAAGCATGATTATGTGACCTCATTGCCTGATCAGATTGTCATATATGGTGCAATGCCACACATCAGCTGCAATACTGCATTTATTATAGTTTGAGCTCCTTCCAGATTTTATTACTAAATATATAGACAGTACCATGGAGTAGAGATTGAAATTCTGAGTCTGGTGGTATATGACACTTGGGGGGAGGCAATGATGTCATCAGGTCATGTGCTTTGGGCGCTTTCTTTCCAATTGGGCACTAATAGGATTTTGTACTGTGTATAGTGGCAGCTGCATGAGTCACATCCAGGTCATTTTTAAATATATGGACTCTGCTCATCCATAGCTCTCTGTTGATACATTACGATTGATGAGGAACGAAGAAATCGTTTCTTATGGGGTGACCTTCCTGCCAACTCAAGTCGTGTACGTGGGAAAAAAATTTGGAACCCAGCTGATCAGAGGTTAGTTTTGAAATAGGCGCCACATACAAAATTTTGTAATGCTCACAGGGTTAGGGTTGGATTCCAATAGCACAGCTTAGGGTTAGCCTTAGATCAGTTCTAATCACAACTCTTACAACATGTAAAGCCTCTTCCCTGGGCGCTTGGGTAACCCTAGCTTGCACAGCACATGTGCCCCTCACTGCCCACTACTGTATATGCCTATAGGCTATGCTCTGTATCAAAACATGACTTTAACACATGATATAGTGTAGCTCAAGCACTACACCCTTAGTTTCCTTTCAGAGCTATAATCTGGTAGTAGTAGTTATATGCCATATGCCACTACAAGAGGCTAGTCAGCTATCAGTTGAGGTGTTATGTACTGACATACAGGGTGAAATCTGTTTTTGCATGCCATCCATTATTGCCAGTCACTGAGGCAATTGAGGAAATGAACTCATGCATGCATCCTGGCCTAGAATACATAAAACGGTAAAGATGAGGTATGTCTTGAATTGAGAGTGCAATTTGAAACAAATGGATGCCATAATAGCACCATGATGCAGTGCTTGTAAAGAGCTTCTAGATGAGGTATAATATATGCTATATGGATGAGAAATGTTGAAATAGCAAAGGAAATATTGTCATTATAAGGTTGAAATTGAGGTATTTCCTTTTACGATTGATGAGGAACGAAGAAATCGTTTCTTATGTAGGGACTTTCCTGCCAACTCGCGACACATAAAACGAGCCCCGTGGGAAAATATTTTAAAACTCCGCTAATCAGCCATTAGCTTGGAAATAGGCACCACATACATCCTCCACTTACAAAATTAGGGTTAGGGTCCTCCTCCATTAGGAATTTTAGGGTTAGACACTAGATCACTGCACACAGCCACTCTGACCATCTGGTAATGAGGCTCTAATGCTCCCCAGTGGGCGTCTATGTAACCCTAGGTGGCACTACATGCTTGCCGCCCTATGTGCACTCAAATGCAGGCTACAGAAAGCATCTAGAGAGATTCTTAACATCATATAGATTATAGTATAAGGGTATATCTATATAATTTACATTACTAGCAAATGTGCTCATAACAGTGAAGGGTCTAGAACACTAATGAAGGATTTGATGGGTCTGATGTGTACACATAGGACATGTTATAGTGACATCATATATATTATTCTATTTCTTGCATCATTGGCAGTTACTAGAGTGATTAAAACCCAGGTTATCTGCTCTGTGTTGGATTAAAAGACTGCAATTGAAGTATTTCCTTTTTCTATTCCCCAATCTTGTGTAAATCAAGACCATAACAGCACCATGTTGTAGAGCTTGTAAAGGGCTTTCGAATGATATATAATGTGTGCTTTATAGATGAGAACTGGTGAAGCAGCAAGAGAAATACTGCCAAAAAGCGGCTGCTTTTCAAAAAAATTTCTAAGTACCACGAGCGCTAGTAGATCGCGCTGGCCCAGCGCGATCTACTAGCGCCCATTGGACTTCACCAAATCACGCTTGGGGCGCCTATTTGGCCGGCAGGATCAGGCCCTGTGAAGCCTTCTTTAAACCGCATTCATTGGCCATTTATACATTATGCAGGGTATATATGATCCGGAAAACACCTCCATTGTATAGATATTGGCGAGCAGGTTCTGATGATATGCATATCAACATTTATTGATAAGCAGACCACTGCAGGAAATCTGATTTCGCACATTTTATACCACTTTGTAGGCCAATACTGCTCCTGTGTTGTTTATAGCCCACAGTGTGCCCAGGTATTTATGATGTGTCTACATGACATTGCTGTCTTGGTACTAGGATGACTGCAGAAACAATAATGTATATATACCAAAACTGACAGAGATA